>NC_029794.2:130729122-130755022 GCF_000816755.2 Arachis ipaensis
GGCCCCAAAATGAAAAAGGAGAAAAGCAAAAAAAAATTGAGTTAACGGTGAAAATGCTGATTATATTATGATAAAACAGATAGAGAAATAATATCAATTACTTCGGCTAAAACTATATAGGCATAGCTTCATTTTGCCCCTCCTGAGTTAATTTATATGAAAGAGTCAACAGTTGATCGAAATGATTAGGTTGTGAGATTCACTTGAGACTAGTTGAGCGAAATAATTAAGATTCAGAACTCTATTGTATTTGAAACAATTAAACTTAAAGTATGCAATTAAGTGTCTCTGGACTTTTTTGAATACTTGCACTTTTTTTTATTTTTCTTTAAAAGTTCGTGATTTAAGCACNACCCTTGTGAATACAATAATGTGCCTTAATAAGTTTCAAACCCGGACGAAGCCAACCTATATAGTTAATAGTGATATAAAATGAACACCTACCACAATTTTGTAACATGAAATCAAACTTCTCGAAACTTCTCTTACATTTGACTCAAAATAGATGAATAAAAGAATCAATGCATGCAGTAAATGGCATGAAGCCACGAACAGAACACTCGCCGTATCAGTCTGGTTCATTGCATTGGCTCCTGAAAAAAGTTACTCCAAATTCGGAACCAATACTAATGCTTAGCTTATTATTGTGATTAATTAATTAGTCAAGTTAATTATTATATATATTCTATATAGGATTAGTATTAGCAGGTGCATGTATGTATGAGCTTGCACACGTTAATGCCACCCTTTGATCTTGTAAGATATATATGGTGAGGACCATGTCTTAGAATAATGAAGTATATACTTTAGATGAGATCTCATTAAAATTATTACTATTATAAACTTTGTTGGTATTTCTAGGACATCATGTGTAGCACAAAAATTTGGAGAATTTTTAAGTAATTTAATATTAATGAGATTTTTTTATTTATTTTATTTGACTATTATAAATATTAATAATGTTGAAAAGAAAAAGTTGTTAATTAAAAAAATGAGTTTTTTTTTTTAATTTTAAATAATAAAAATAAATCACGTTACTAATGTATCGTACCATCGTAAAGTAAATATAATAAAAGAAAAGTGAAACTCATGTGCAGTCGACTTCACGTGAAATCGACTTCACCTGAGTTTTCACTTAAAAGAAAACTTTCAAACTAGAGAATTCATTTTGTCTAAACTGAAGTACCAAACTTTTAGCACCGGCGAAGAAAAAAAAAAGAAACTGCGGTGGCGTGGCTTCATCGCCGACTAAATAATAGTAGAAAAATGATGTGAATATGAGACACATGAATAATGAATTGTATAAGAAAAGAATAATCATCTCCCAACTGGCTCCACAACACGTTCGAGAACATTATTAGAGATTTAGAGGTCAATATTTTCATAAACATGAAAACATGCAAGTTTATGAATGAATATTAAAAGATAAAGACTCACGGAGTTTTCTTCGTACCAAGTTAATTGTTGAAAGTTATTAGATGATAATTTAGTCAAATTTATTAAAACATCTAATGATTTTTAAATATCAACTTTATATAAAAATAAACAATTTTATTACGTTACTAATAGTATTTCTACTAACTTCTGCTAACTTTTGTTTATAACTGTATTTAATAAAAGTGTCTTTATAGATGTGTCTAATAAAAATATTTTTTTTATTATTGTAATAAGTTGACCGATAATATATTAGTACTCTATACTTTTCTAAACATAAATGCATGTAAATTTCTACCATCTTAAAAACTACGTATCGATATCTATCTTTCTTATTATTGTCGTTAGAGATATTTTCATATAAATAATTATCAAGTTTTTTTATATAATGAAAGAAAATTACCATTTGAATATGATTTTCTGACCATATTAATTAATTAAACAAGAAAGAGAGACCGCAAGTGAGGTTGTGTAGTTGTGTTCTGGCCATTGATACAACTTGTGTTATTAGGTCTAATCCACGCCGTTGGTTCTTTTCAGAGGGACAGGGTTGTTGAAAGTTATTGAGAGCTGAGCGCCTCCCCAATTGATTAAAAATTTTCCATATATTTATTTTATAATAATAAAAGAAAGAATCATTATTTTGTCATGTCATTTCTAATTATTAAAAATAACTTCAACAATATATAATTAACAGTACGCTTGTGTTGACCACGTTATGGTCATATTTGTCAGAGTGTTGAGGCTCATCAACATAAGATTATTAAATAACATCTTCAAATATTGGCCTACATTGGCGCTGATTCCACCACGATCTGAAGTTAGGTGACCATTCTAAGATCCAAGTGGTAGTGGTTACAACTTGAGCATATATACCACTGGAAAATCGATATCATTCAATCAATCAAATATTTTTTGGAAAAAATATATTTAATATAAATTGAAATTTTTAAAAATAAAAATAAAATAAAATAAAATTTAAAAATATTTAAAAAATAAAAAATATATTTTACCCTCATGGTCATGATTTTTGTTCGAAGCACATGGAGAATTGACAGAGACATGGAGTAGGAATGTACGAGACTTTCCAAAAAGTTGATGCTTCAAGGCTCCAGCCAGTAGTGTACATAATTGACAATGTTGACATATATTATGTATAAAATTCATAAAATTCTAATTCACAATAATTTTGATGGTAATAATCTTAATGACAGTGTCAAATAAATTATTGTATAATTAGTGTTTAATATTTTATTGTGTATGATATGATAGGTAAAAATAGAAAATAAATATAAAATGTATGTCATGTATATTTTATTGTTGTTTTTTATTTTTGCTACTCTTATTAGAACTCTCTCCTCCTTTATTGAGGTCAAGAATTTACTTTAACAACTATAAAAAAAATAGTAAGTTATATAACACATGTAAAATCACATGTGGAAAAAAAAAGAATTATTAGATTATATACCACACATAATATTAAATACAAATTTAATAATAAAAATAGAGTGGTAGAATGATAAAAAAAATACCTGAAAAGGATATATGCAACAGCTGGTTCAAATAGAATTGTTCATACCCTGACCTAACAAATAAAAGTCAAGCCCAATCAAAAGGCTCACTAATAAAGTGGCCCTTTATGGTAAAGATCAACAAAAAAGACCAGCTCTACTTGACCTAACGAGTAACTGGTTCCTGATATTTCTCCGTTATATCTAGAAGGGAGATCTTAATAGACTCTCAAGATAAAAGGAATAGTTATCTATCAGAAAAGATAGAACTACTCCAACAAACGTGGTTAGCAGCTCTATTATAAATACACTTGAGTCCCCAGGTATAACTCACGTTCTAATATACTAAAATCCTGCTTAAAACCCTTGCTAAATTAAGCATTGTAGTCTCTTGCAGGTACCATCCCCCACCTCCTCACGAAGAGCTCAGATAGGCGGCACATCGGCACCAAAGAAGTTGGACGCTGCCATACTAAGGGATCTGGACCTCACATTCAGGCCCAAATCAACGTTTCAGGTAACTTTCGGAACATTGACGCCGTTGTCGGGGACTTGGAATTCTACCCTTGACAAATGGCAGATCGCGAGCATGAGGACGGCCACACGGCATCTGAGTTTGAGCAAGAAGCTCAGCCAGAAGGATATGCCCTCGTGCTTCCTCCTCACCACATCACTAAGGCCCTCACGAGGAAGGAACCTCAAAATCCTCAACCAAGGAGGATTCATTCCAAGGTCCACCATCCCAAGGATGAGGACCGCCCTCATACAACTGAGATCCTGGACCTGGTTCATAGCCAAGGAGATCGACTGCAACAGCTCGAACATGAGGCTGAACGACAACGGGAAGCAAAATGGGAGTTGCGAAGAGAAGTAAGACGACAGAAGGAGCTAGAAGATAAGCTTCGAAAACTGGAAGCTGACCTACAAAGGAAGAATAATCGGGCGGAGCGTGACGAAAGTCCCCTGGGAGGAGAAGATCCGTTCACATAAGAGATCATGAAGGTTAAAGTTTCCAGGATTTTCAACATGGATCTCTACGACGGAACATCCGACCCGATCCACCATCTCAGTAACTTCAAATGTAGAATGTACCTGGCTGACGCCTCTGACACCACCCGTTACAAAGTCTTCCCGACTACTTTGACCAAGGCGACCATGAAGTGGTTTGATAACCTGTCACCCAGGTCGATAACCTACTTCGACGAGGAAATTCCTGACCAGATTCTCCATCCAGAAGGACAAAACGAAGCATGCCTCGAGCTTGCTGGGAGTAAAGCAAGAAGTCGGGAAAACCCTCCGTGACTATATGGAAAGGTTCAATAAAGCCTATTTGGAGATCCATAATCTGCCAACCAAAGCTGTAATTATGGGTTTGGTCAATGGCCTCAAAGAAGGACCATTCTCCCAATCAATATCTAAACGATACCCGCCTTCTTTGAATGAAGTTCAAGAAAGAGCAGAGAAATACATCAATATAGAAAAAAATTTTCGACTTAAAGAACCATCCCCGGGAACAAACCTGCCCTACTACCAAACTCCGGACAAAGAAAGGAAACCCAAAAAAAAAGATGTGCAAAGTGTAGAGAAGCCCCGAAAGTACCACAACTACACCCCTCTAAGGATTTTCCTGGTGGATGTTTACCGTGAGATATGCCACGCGAAGAAACTCCCACCTCCTTGTCCAATTAAGCATAAGAAAGCTGGAAGTCGGATTGAATATTGCAAGTACTACAAGCTGTACGGACATTCCACCAACGAATGTTACAACTTAAAGAAAGTCATAAAAAAGTTGGCTAGAGAAGGCCAACTTGACAGATACCTGGCCGACAAATTGGACGACCCAAGAAAGAAAAGACGGGATGAAGAAGGAGGACGACCTGAACGCCCTCCTAACACCTCAGAGAGACACATACACATGATCAATGGTGGGTTTGCAGGAGAAGGGATATAAAAATCCTCACGAAAAAGATACCTCAAGGAGGTATATCAAGTCGAAAAAGATAGTTAACTGATCGACTTGCCAACTATTTCTTTCACTAAAGAAGATGCTCAAGGCATATTACCTGGACCTGATGATCCCGCGCGTGGTAATAACCATGATCCTAGCAAATGCTAACCTTTACAGAACTTTGATAGATCAAGGTAGCTCGGCTGATATTCTGTTTAAACCCGCTTTTGACAAACTTGGATTAGAAGAAAAGGATCTAAAGGCATACTTCGACAGGCTCTTCGAACTAGGAGATACCTCGATCCGACCCCTTAGTTATATCTCATTGTACGCCACTTTTGGAAAAGGTATCCGATCAAAGTCACTAAGAGTCGACTACATAGTAGTCGATGTAACATCGGCCTACAATGCCTTAATAGGTCGGATTATGAAAGAGGGTTACCGTCGGTTTAAAAATGTTCACACAAAAATAATCTCGTCGAAGTATAGGTCTAAACCAACAAACAACTCTCAATCAAAGTTTATTTTGTTTGTCACAAGTGCAAACCAATAATAATAATAACCGAGAGTATTAGATCTCGGGTCATCTCTCAAAGGAATTGCAGTGAGGTATGCATGTTATTGGTTATGAGGTTCAAGTGGGGTTTGCATATAAGAAGACAAGAAACTAAATGGCAAGAAATTAAAGCAAACAACTAAATATAACAATTACTAAAGAGGCAATCATGGCAAAGATTGAGAATCAAGGTTTTCTATCCTAGTCATTAATCATAACACAATAATTATCAAGAGATAATCCTATTTCATTATCTCCAACATCGGGAGAAAATCAAATAAGACTAGTTAATCTCAATTCATAAGTCCTAATCAATTTACTAATTAAATTAGCAAGAGATTAACGTCAATGGAAACAATATTAACTAACAACTCTAGATCACCAACATAAGTTGGGTATTAATGACTCAAGAGCACCTAATTTCTCTTTCCAAGGCAAGAATGCACAAAATCTACTCTAAACCTAAGCTAAGAATTTTATCAAATACTTGGTGTGCAATAAAAGAAAAGCATATTAAATTGCAAGAAATATAAATTCTAAGGCTACCAAATGCAAGAGAATAATAACAATAACTCAAATAAACATCAAAGAAACATAAACCATCAAATTTGTATTAAATGAAATTGAAAGTAACAAGAGTTCATAAACATAAAAGTGACATGATAAGGGAAATTAACAAGAAGAACTAAGAGAGCAAAGATGTAAGAACAAGAAATTGCAATGAAAACTAATTGAAAACAAGAATTAAAACCTAGATCTAAGAGACAATTAAACTAAGAACCCTAGTTTCTAGAGAGAAGAGGGAGCTTCTCTTTCTAGAACTAACCTAAAGTATGATTCCTGCACTACTCGAATTGCTCCGCCCTTCTTGATTTTTGCATCAAATACTTCAGAAATGAGTTGGATTTGGGCCTGGATGAGCTCAGAAATTGCCCCCAGCGTATTTTCTTTAATGAGGTCACATGACAAGTGTCACGTGTACGCATGGGTCACGCGTACGCGTTGCCTGACAAGTTCCTCTCTCACGCGTATGCGTCACCATGAATTCACCAAATTCTCATTTCATTATGAATTCTCCACTTTGCATGTTTTTTCTTCACTTCTTCAATCCAATCCTTGCCTTCTAAGCCTGAGATTACTTAACAAATATATCAAGGCATCGAATGGAATTAAAGTGAATTAAATTTAGCAAATTAAGAGCCTAAAAAGCATGTTTTTACTCTTAAGCACAAATTAGGAGAGATTCACAAAATCATGCTATTTCATTAAATAAATATGAGAAAAGTTAATAAAATCCTCTAAATTCAACAAAAGATAAACCCTAAAATTGGGGTTTATCAGACTACCTTAAATCGACTTGTAGCCGTCGTCTCTACTTCTCACCTCTGTATGAAGTTCCCAGCAGCAGAAGGGATTGCTACTGTAAAGGGAGACCAAAAGTTAGCTAAAAAATGTTACAATGAGAGCCTCAGTTTGAAAGGCAACTCAGGAGGAAAAGAGGTCAACACCATTGAGCTAGGGGGAGTCCGAACTCGTGAAGAATTGCGACCCCAACCTGAGGGTAAAATAGAAAAAGTGCAAATCGGGAACCACCTTGACAAGACAACGAGCATAGGGACAAACCTAGAAGGGAGCCTTAAGAAGCAACTCATACAACTGTTAAGGGAAAACTTCGATCTCTTCGCTTGGAAAGCTTTCGACATGCCTAGCATAAACCTCGACCTGATGTCCCATAAGCTTGCAGTATATCCGGGCTCCCGACCTATTCAGCAGAAGCGCAGGAAGCTCGGACTAGAATAGACACAGGTCGTAGAAGAACAAGTACAAGCCTTGCTGGAGGCAGGGTTTATAAGGGAGGTAAAATATCTACTATGGTTAGGTAACGTAGTGTTGGTGAAAAAATAAAATGGAAAGTGGAGAATGTGTGTTGATTACACCGACTTCAATAAAGCCTACGCTAAGGACCCTTATCCACTCCCTAATATTGATGCTCTGGTTGACTCAGCATCAGGCTATAAATACTTGTCCTTTAGGGATGCCTACTCAGCATATAATCAAATCCCGATGTATAAACCGGATCAAGAGAAGACCTCGTTCATAACTCCAAAGACTAACTATTGCTACGCAGTAATGCCTTTTGGATTAAAGAACGCAGGGGCTACATACCAGCGATTGATGAATAAAGTATTTTCTGCTCACATAGGAAAATTCATGGAGGTATATGTGGACGACATGCTCGTTAAGACCTAAGAGGACGCGACACTACTATCCGACCTCTCTGAGGTATTCTCGACTATAAGGAAGCATGATATAAGGTTAAATTTCTCAAAGTGCACTTTTGCAGTAGAAGCTAGGAAGTTGCTGGGGTTCATGTTAACCCAAAGAGTGATAGAAGCAAATCCAGATAAATGCCAGACTATACTTAACATGAAGAGCCCGACTTGTGTCAAACAGGTCCAATAACTAAACGGAAGGTTGGCCGCTCTATCCAGATTTTTAGCCGGGTCGACTCTAAAATCACTTCCCCTTTACTCAATCCTAAGGAAAGAGAAGCAATTTGAATGGACCTCAAAATGCGAACATGCCTTTTAAGACTTTAAGGCATTCTTGGGGCAACCACTCATACTTACCCGACCTAAAAAAGGAGAAGGGCTCGTGCTATATTTGTCAATTGAAAGTCGGGCTATAGCTTCAGTCTTGGTCCGAAAAGACGAAAAGGGGCAATAACCTATCTATTTCATCAGCAAATTCCTACAAGGGGCGAAGTTGAACCATCAAAAGATAGAGAAGTTTGCTTATGCCCTTATCCTTACATCTCGAAGGCTCCGGCCTTACTTCCAGACTCACACTATTAAAGTCTGCACTAATAAACCCATGAAATACATCCTACAAAAGACGGATTTGGCAGGTCGGATGCTACAATGGGCAATAGAGTTGTCCGAGTTTGACTTAAGGTACAAAGCTCGGACAACCATTAAGTCTCAGTACCTTGCTGACTTCATTGCCGAATACATCAAAAGCCCAGAAAATCCAATTATATAAAGTTTGTATGTAGATGAGTCATCAAATGAGGCTGGAAGTGGAGCTGGTGTTATTCTAGAAAGCGACCAAGGAACTCAGATAGAGCTATCCTTAAGGTTCGAGTTCCCTGCTTCCAACAATCAAGCATAGTATGAAGCTCTACTTGCTGGCTTGAAGCTGACTAAAGAAGTGGAAGCAAAAAAAGTGGTGGTGTTTAGTGATTTGCAAGTAATAACTTCGCAAATTAATGGCACCTATCAAGCTAAAGACCTCACTATAAATAAGTATTTGGATAAGACCCGAGAACAACTAACACACTTTTCAGAAAGTGAAGTCTGACATATAGCTCGGAAATCCAATGCCCGAGTTGATGCCCTCTCAAAATTAGCCAGCACCAAATTAGGGGGCAACAACAAAAGTCTCATTCAAGAGACTCCGAAATCACCATCCATAGCAAAGGAAGAAGAGGTAATGACCATATCTAATCAAAATCTAGGGTGGATGACCCCATAGTCAACTACTTCAAATTTGACGTACTCCCTAAGGACAAAAAAGAAGCCAGAAAGCTCGTAAAGGAGGCACAAATTATACATTAGTCCACAATATTTTATACAAAAGAGGAATTTCAACACCCCTCTTAAAGTGCGTTCCGACCTCTAATACAAGAGAAGTCTTATAGGATGTACATAGTGGCATATGCGGAAATCATTTGAGAGCTCGGTCACTAGGCAAAAAGGTGATCCGAGCTGGCTTTTTCTGGCCGACCCTACAGAAGGAGGCAACTAAATTTGTTAAGACATGCCCGCCTTGCCAGAAACATGCTAACTTCCACATGGCGCCTCCTGAAGAGCTCATCAGTATTACCTTACCATGGCCATTCGCGAAGTGGAACCTTGACCTACTCGGACCATTTTCACAAGCACCAAGCCAAGTCATATACCTCATAGTAGGGATTGACTTTTTCACTAAATGGATTGAGGTAGAGCCCCTAGCAACTATTACTACTCAAAGAAGTCAGAAATTTCTGTATAAGAACATTGTCACAAGGTTTGGAATTCCACACTCCATCATCACGTACAATGAGACTCAATTCACCGACTCAACCTTTAGGAACTTGGTGGCCGACCTAAAAATAAAACACCAGTTCACATCCGTAGAGCACCCACAGGCCAATGGACAGGATGAAACTGCCAACAAAGTCATATTGGCCAGGTTAAAGCACCGATTGCAAGACGTGAAAGAAGCTTGGGCAGACAAACTTTTCCAAGTCTTGTGAGCATATCGGACCACTCCACATACCACAACGAGAGAATCACTCTTCTGATTTGCTTACAAAATGGAGGCAGTGATCCCCATAGAAGTAGCTGAAGAATCACCTAGAGTCCTATTTTACAATGAAAGAGCTAACACCCAGGCACAAAAGGAAGAGCTCGACCTCCTCCACAAAGTCCGAGAAAGAGCTCAGATTAAGGAGGAAGCTCTAAAGCAAAGGATGGCTCTAAGATACCACCAAAAGGTGATCAAGAGAAATTTCACTACCAATGACCTCGTCCTGACCCGAAACGACATCCGAATACAGAAGTCAGGGGAAGGAAAGCTAGCTGCAAATTTGAAGGGACCTTACAAGATAGTAGAGGTCCTAGGCAAAGGTTCCTATAAGATGTCCGACCTCCAAGGGCGGGAGCTCCCGAGGTCCTGGCACGCTTATAACTTAAAAAAACACTATAGTTAAAAGCCTTGTACCTGGGTGCACTCTTTTTTCCAATAATAAGGGTTTTTTAATGAGACACCAGCACAAGGGTTGCGGGCACTTAAGCCTTTAGTGAATAGCTTTGTAAAGGAATTTCTTAAACATTAATAAATATTACTGGTCTATTTCTTTCTTCAGAAGTTTTCTATCTCAAACGCATTAATTTAAGCTCGAGAAACCGGAGAAAATCATTGCTCGACCTAAAAGTGGTCGGCAAAGATGAAAGCGACGAGGTACAAGTTAATGTAAGAAGTTATACAAGCAACTCGTATAAAGCGACCTCAAACAGGACAGATAAAAAATGAGTTGTAAAAATAACTTAGTAAAGGCCAATTACTCGAAGTCGGACCTACGTAAGGAAATTAACAAACTTTTGAATTTGTTAAAGACTCAAAAGTCAAAACAAACTGTACCTTACTATAAGAGTTAAAAAGGGTACTTTGCAAATAAATTTTTGAACATTGCTTCATAAAAGTTGTGAACAAAAAACTAAAAAAAAAGGTAAAGTGTTCAAAAAACTATAAACTATTACAAAAAATTAAAAGTATTATAAGCCCACAAGTCTGGTCGTACGAGTTACATGTAACAAAATATAAAAAGGCCTAAAGAGGAGTAAGGTTCTCGCCAGTAGCATCATCTTTTCCAGGAGAAGGGGGATGCACAGAGACTGGCTCAACCGACACGACTACAGAGGCCGTAGGAGAAGTCTCTATAGTAGCAGCTTCAGGTTTGGTTCCCGAAGTGGACGTCTGCCCGACCTGAGGCCCCAAGGTCTTTGGGTCCACTGGAGGCTCCTCCTCATCATCGTCCTCGGGTGCCAGGACTATCTTGCCGTCTACTACTATGTTGTCAACACTGAAGAGGGAAAGGTCAAGGTCGGGAGCCAAGACCTTGACCCGAGCCTCCAAGTTATCGAACATCTCGTCCATCCCCGAAGCTGCCAACTCCTGAGACTCAGCAAACTGCTCTTTCAGCTTCCCTAACTCCTCCTCCTCCTCCAGTGCCAACCTCTCCCCAAATACACGGGTATAGCTCTCCTGGAATTTCTTGGCCTTCTCATCGGCCAAAGCAGCAGCAGCTTCTGACTTGGTGGCTCTTTCCCGAGCTCTTTCAAGGTCAGACCTCAAGGCATCTCGCACCAACTCCAAGTCCTTCTTCAGCTCGTTCAGCCTCTCCACATAAGCACGGGTTGACACCAAAGCACTAGCCATCACTTGAATGGGAGAGTTCCTTAACTCCTTGGCTAGAGTAGTACATACTCCAACCGTACGAAGGCCTCCACGTGCCAAGTGCTGGAGGTGGTTCTGAAGGGCCACATCATCCGTGCTCAGGTGGTGGTAAGGACATTTTTCTCCCCCCAAGACAAGGCGTTAAAGCTCTTCGAATAAATGTTCTCATCGTCATCCACCTTCTGCTTTTTGAAGGGAGGTTTGGTGGATGACGGAGACAGTGGAGAAGGCTCAGAAGGGATATGCCTGGAGAGAGGAGTGGGAATGATGATCTTCTGTTTAGATGGACCCGATCCCAACTTCCTGGGAGAATATTAGACATAAGATCCGGATCCGACATCTTTTTGTTGCTGGAGATTTTTGGCAACGACTATTTTTTTGGTGTTCCGAAGAAACGTCATAGCTGATTTTGGACCCATACTTTCTAAAAAACAAAACAAACATACTCAGAAACAACACTTATGAATAATAGAATTCAACAAGTAAAGGAAGAGAGAACTACCAAGATCGGACTTCAGAAGGTTGAGATCTTCCAAATATCTTTTTGTGTCTAAATGGGGAGCTTGGCCTCATGTATCCAACACAAAATCTACAACACCCCTCTTTAGGTCGTCTAACTCGGCTAGATCACATCTAACGATATTAAGGGTATCTTGCCAGTATAGGGAAAAAAAGGGGTTCTTGGTTCTCGGGCAAGAAGAAAGGTCGGACACCCACAGCGCCCTGGACCTTAAAAAATTGATTTTTGAAATCATGGAAAGAATCATCAAATATAGAAAAAACATTTCGACCTTGTACAGCTCGGAATGATATCCACCCCGACTTCTTAGTGGAACTATAGAGTTTCATGGCAACTAAGAGGTAAAAGAAAATGTTTAAAAGTAGGTCAAACATCCAACTCCCGACATAGGAGCTGGTACATTTTCATAAAAGTCCAAGAGTTTGGGTGTAACTGAGAAAGGACAAGGTTTGAAGATCGCAGCACTTTCATTTCAAAAACTGTAAAGGGAAGTCGGACACCTAGCCTAGTAAAGAAATAATCATAGGCATAAAAGAAAGGTTGTTCAGACTTCTCTAAAGGCGGGAAACACACTCTCTCCTCTGGGTCGGGTGGTTCTAAAACATAGCTTCTCTCATCCTCCCTATTCTCACATATACTATGGTGCCTACGGAACTCATCACAATACTCTTTATCGGTCATCGGGACACAACTAAGAACAGTACTATTTACACAAATCCAAAGAGCAGGATGGACCTTAGTCGACATATTCAAGATAACACGGCGAGACATAAATGCTACACCTACAAACGCAAAAGTAAAGAAGGTCGTCACTAAAAGAAGTCGGAGCTTATCCAAGGCAAGTCGGGCAAAACATCAAAACCAAAAGAAAGCTACTCTTGTCAGAAATTTTTCATACAGAACAATCAAATGGTGACTCTCCAATGGAACACCGTCACATTAAAGCGACACCATTTAGGAGAACACAATACAAAAGGGTAACAGCCACAGTACCAGTAATGCAGAAAAGAAAATCTTTTCAGGATCTTTTATTATTAAATGTTCTTAAACGTTTCAAGAATCAAACTCACAAGAAAGTCAGAATGCAAAAAGAGGTATTTTCTCAACAAAAGACAAAAATGGCGATGATAGTGAAGGTAAAAGCTCAATAAAACAACAAAGCAAATCTCAGGCAATGAAAAATGAGAGTTCGAAGGAAAGAGAAAATGAAAACTAAGCTAAAAAAAAAGAGTGTGAAAAAGGAAGAGCACGTCTAAAACAGCAGAAAACGTGGACGATCCCCTTTACGTCGGTGAAAGCAAAAATCTTCAAAGACCAGGATAAAAAAATCTTGGAAGAAATAGAAGCAATCAAAATGACAGAGATAAGTTCTTCATGAAGAAAAATAAAAGCAATCTTTTCAGAAACAACAAAAAAGAGAAGAAGAGCCGAAAAATTCCCTTTATAAGAGACAATAAACCAAAAACGACTCATTTACTCCTCTTTAAACGTGTGTAGATTCTAAGTAGTAACTGTCGCGCAACATTCGCCCCTCATTAAAAGCACCATTAACGTTCAAAATTTCAAACACGTCGGGTAGACCGAAGTGCTAAAGCCTGACGTCCACAACAGAAGCCGTGAAATGCTTGACCCCGACCCACAAGAGGATCTGGACTCAAGTAGGGGCACTGTTCATACCATAGCCCAACAAATAAAAGCCATGCCCAATAAGACAAAAGGTCCACTAATAAAGTGGCCCTTTACGGTAAAGCCCGACCTCTTAAAGAGGTCGGACATCAACAAAAATGACCAGCTCTACTTGACCTAACGAGTAACTGGCTCCGGATATTTCTTCGCTACGTCTATAAGAGAGATCTTAATAGACTTCCAAGATAAAAGGAATAGTTATCTATCAGAAAAGATAGAACTACTCCATCAAAGGTGGTTAGCAGCTCTATTATAAATACACTTGAGCCCCCAGTTATAACTCACGTTCTAATCTACTAAAAACCTGCTTAAAGCCCTTGCTAACTTAAGCTTAGAGTCTCTTGTAGGTACCACCCCCACTTCCTCACGAGGAACTCGGACAGGCGACACCTCGACACCAAAGAAGTCGGACGCTGCCATACTAAGGGATATGGACCTCACGTTCAAGCCCAAATCAACGTTTCAGGTCATTCTCGAAACAAGAACATTGTGTGAAAAGAGTGGTGGAGGATCAGTACTCCCAACAGATGAAACATTACGTGAAAATAGTGGTGGAAGGTCAATACTTTTAACAGATGGAATATTGTATGAAAATGATCATGGAGGACCATTATTTCCAACAAAAATAAAAAACATTTTTCACAGAACCATGAATAAAAATAATACAATGATCTCTTTTATTTTGAAGTTAAATTTTTTTAAAATAAAAATAATAAAATAACTTTTGAAAGAAGAAGTCATATCTTTCTACTTTTTCAAAAATATACAGCAGATAAGAATATATTTTCTTTTGGTAATTATAGAAAAGGATAGATAATAGATAAATATTGGATAGTTTTTTTATTTTTTCATGAAATGTTTACATAATCTAACCCTAATAATATGTCTCTAATAAACTAATTGGGCCATATAGTCTTTTGTATGGGCCTTAACCTTAATTATGCATTAGGGCGTTGCTTTATGGACATCATTTTGGAGTGTGAAAAATCTGTCACCAATAAGAAGTTCAAGTTCTTACAATTTTCGACCAACCAAAAAGTCCATTTTTCAGCTTTTAAGATTGGGATTGGTCATGCCCAAAAAAAAGAAAAAAATGATTGGCCGATTGGGCTATTCACAATTATAATTTTTTTGGTCGATTTTATTAATTAAAAATTAAGTTCCATCTCCCATACACTTTAACTTGATATAAATAACACTCTTGTTTACTCCAGATTGTATTCCTAGTTAATCTTTTTACTTTTCAGTAGACATATTCCAAGTTTTATTTCTTTTTCGGTACTTTTTTTTTTTTAAGTTTTTCGAGGAGTTTGGGCTTTATTTGTTATTGTGTTTTAGGCATTGTGGCGTAACTCTAAGTTACTTAGGTATTTAGGTTTTGTTGGGCTTCGGCCAATGTGTTTGTATATTCAGACATTTCAGACCTTTGCTCATTCAAAATTTTACCACCTTTTCTACATTCCTAGTTAATATCCAAATATTAGTCGAGGCATGTTATAATCTTAGTTATATTTTTTGGACTTAAAAATATAAGAACTCAATAATCTTAAGTTTTGAAACAAGGTTTAATAATCTTGACTTCAGTGGCATTCCCTGAACACAATGATCGTTGGGTAGGTGGAACTTTGAGAGGGCCTTTAAATATGTCCGCAAACTGGTAAAATAGTTGTAAAATTACTCCAACATTCAACTCAATAATTACTTTAAAGTTAAAATATTTAGTAAAAATATATGAGCGATTATAATGTATTTGTGACAGTCACAAAAAAAAATAGAGGAATGCTAGGAGATAGAAATTTTTGTGATTTGTAACCATCAAGTAGCCATCAATAATGATTTTAATAATGTGAGATTGGTATGAGATTTCATCTAATGACTCTTTTTTTTTTGCTGGTTACATGCTGATCAGAATTTAATAAAGTTGCTGGCCCTTTAAATTTTTTTCAAAAAGATAATGTATTTGTAATAACTCAGACTCCCTTTATATATTAATTCCTGAAATAATCGATATACCTCATATACCGTAATTAATCTTTGTCCATATTAGATCCAAGAGAGCCATTCAGATTTGTTGGTAACGAGTAAACGTGTTCTTTGTTTCTTGCATAAAATATAAAAGAAAAAATAATTTAAATTAATTTTGATCCAGCCACAAATATCGTGAACAAAATGTACATTTACGGTGTTTTTATATTTTTAATATTTTCTTCTGTTATAAGACAATAAGTTTTACGTGTTACTTAATTTCACTTTTCACCAAATTGTGGCAGTACTTAATCATGAGTGAGGGGAGAGTAGAAAGTTAGAAGTTAGAACCCCCAAAAGGCGACGTCGTGAGCTATAAGACAAATCGAGCCGGGTTTTTTTTAATCCTTCTCCTGGCTACTCTGCTGTGTTTTCCAATCGCCATTTGACGGCTGAGATCCGATCGATCTGAAGAAGATGATGATGGATCCGGCCACCACGCCGCTGGGCCAGATGCTCCTCGAAGAGATCACTCCCGTCGTCATGGTCCTCTCCACTCCCTCCGTCGAAGACTCTTCCCTCAAGAACGGCCTCTCCTTCCTCCATCTCCTCACTCCTTTCTGCTCCTTCAACAACATCGACGGTATTATTCTCTCTATCTCTCTCTCTCTCTCTCTCTCTCTCTCTGCTGATACCAGCATTGCTCCATTTCGCTTCTTGCAGTGCCTGTTAGGACCGCTAGTGACCAGCCTTATCGCCTTCACAAGTTCAAATTGCGTTTGTTCTACGCTTCTGATGTCAGAAGGCCCGATTTGAAGGTACGCGATGCCGCTTTTGCTTCTTTAGGGCTTTGTTTCTTGTTGTTTTCAGAGCTTCTCTCATTCTGCGTTTCCTCGCCTTTTACTAGGTAGCTAAAGAGCGTTTGAAACAAGTTATTACGGAGGCAGGGGAGAAAGTGTTCTCTGAGTTGGCTTCTGATGTGCCACATATTGATCATGAACTTGCAAGTAAGTCACATTCTCTGTATACAATTTGTATTCGGCTGTAATTCGTTTTATCTGCAATCATCGATCCTACACAAATGAATTGATACGTACTATAGTTTTGTGAATTTGTAGTAATTTAGGCGGTAATATGCTTTTTTGTAGTTCTATTTCCTGTCCACGTTTTTAAAATGGAAAATTAATTTCATCAACAAGTCGTATAAATACCACTTTATGTGAATTGCTTGACTGTTTGAGTTCTGATATACAGTATGATCAAACCTGAGGCTTGGTATGTTCAAATTGAGCATGCTGATGATCTGAGAGGCTTCAATTTCTTACAGTTGTAGGATAAATTGTAAAATTTCCTTTAGTGTGACATCAAGTTAGTTGAAGTTTTTTCGTTGTCTAAGATTTGGTTTGATTAACAAATAATCTTTTAGGTTCTGAGTACAGAAACACACCATCCTGGTTTCAGTTTCTTAATAAAGAGCTTGTACGCGTGGCCTCCTTTTCAGACCATGAAGCTTTTGACCATCCTGTGGCATGTAAGATTTTACACACAGTTAGAACTCTTCTTCTTCTTAGTCTCTTACTAATATAATAGTTCATACCTAGTTTTCCTTCTTTAATTCTTCAAAGCGTCATTTGCGGTTCAATATCATCAAATTTGTCTTCCCTCCTGAAAATTACTTGCAGGTATTCTAGCTGTCTCTTCAAATGATGAAGGGCCTATTAACCGATTTGTTGACCTTTATAACTCCAACAAGCTTCCGTCTCTTCTCAATGGTGGTGCAATGGATCCAAATATTTTGAAGCATTACGTGCTAGTACATGATAATCAAGATGGCCCTGCAGAGAGGTATGGACTTTCTTTTATTATTATTGCATTTGAGAAGCTATATACACATAGAAATATATGACCGAGTACCAGTTGCAATTAGCATGTACACTACATTGTTAATTTTTGGTTTTGCCATTCTGTAAGCTGTATCTCATACATGATGCATGTTGAAGAGGTCTATATTTTGGTCTTTGTTAAGATGTCTTGGAGTGACATGGTTTTTAGGAAAAGGGTAGACATTTTCATTGGTGTCTATGTGGTGGATATTGAAACCTGAAAGTATAGTTGGAATATTCTTTGGTTGCTCTGGACAGGATTATTTTCTTGCCAGAGAATGTTTTTCATGTTTTGGCAGAGCTTAATACTGATGTAGATTTTGTATTTTCGTAATTTTGAACCTTGAAACTAGTTTCATTCCCTGATAGTTAAGAGTGAAAATGAAAATTAGTGAAAACAAAAGTATATAACAAACATGACAGTTATTTTCTAGAAACTAATGCTTTCTCAGCTCAGGTGTTTCGATCCCTCGTTTTTTCATTTTTTCTTCAGCTAAATATTTTTATTAGTTGATGTAGTATTGTAGTGTTAGACTTGTGTGAGTTCCTTATGTATCTTCTTCAGCAGAGCAAGTAAAATTTTCACAGAAATGAGGAGTACTTTTGGTACAAGTGACTGTTCGTTGCTTTGCATTAATTCTTCAGTAGATGCTCCTATCAAACATCAAGTGAATCTTTGGGCTTCACATGTAAGTTTGTTTGAAGAACTTGTAACTTCTTCCTTTTTGTTAGAAAAAATTAAATTAGAAAATCATTAGTTACTGTGTGAGCCTTATTCTTTTGTTGTTTTTTCTTGTGTTTTAGAACCTACGTTAAATATAATATAATATAATATGATATGATATTTTGGTTTCAATCATGCGAAAACATGCAACTTAGGCTATTGTCTGCTGAAATTTGTGACAGATGTCTGATGCATCACTTAGTCAAGGTCTTGGTTGCTTTCTTAACACCGATGATATCAATGAGGTAAGTTGCCACAAGCACCAATTATTAAATTTGCCATGGAGGAGTTATGGTTAAGTAATAGACAAACTTTGAACTCTATTTTTATGACCCATTTACAGATCAAGAATCTAATGCAAAATTTATCATCGAAGTACATCATCCCGAACATGGAGCAAAAAATACGTGAACTCAATCAACAGGTCATTTAGTTTTAGCTTCTTTATTTTTGTTGGTGGATTGAATTCGTTATTTCAGCCCCCAATACTTCGATCCATATTCTGATCTTCCTTTGAAATTTGTTTCTGTAATGCTTCTTTTTTTTTTAGGTTTCTGCAACAAGGAAAGGTTTTAGAAATCAAATAAAAAATTTGTGGTGGAGAAAAGGGAAAGAAGATGGTGCAGATTCTCCCAATGGTCCCATGTATGTTAATATGTTATAGATGTTTCTTCTTCTTTTTTATTTATTTTTAAAAACTGTAATGTTATGCATGTCTGTGTGTATATATGTATAAGAAAATATAATTATCTTTGTGATAGAATATAGATGTATGCTATCTATGTTTCACGTGATGTTGTGCATTTTTCTAATAAGGCTTTTGTTTTCATTGTTGAAGGTATAATTATAGCTCCATTGAGTCACAGATTAGAGTTTTGGGTGATTACGCTTTCATGCTGCGTGATTATGAGCTTGCATTGTCAAATTACCGCCTAATTTCCACAGATTACAAGATTGATAAAGCCTGGAAACGGTATGCTGGCGTGCAGGTAATTCATTTTTTTTCAATTCAAAGTCTGGAGGACCGTCAGATGCATGGTCCCATGGTTGTGACACCCGTTTAAGTTAGATTAGGATTTTCAATAAAGAAGTGGTGGAGGTATATTAACTTGGATTCTTCTTTTTTTTTCCCTCCCCCTAACTACCACCAAAAAAAAAAAAAAAAAGAGTAATAATTTCTGCTGCTGGTGATAATATATTTCAGGAAATGATGGGACTTACCTACTTCATGCTGGATCAATCTAGAAAGGAAGCAGAGTATTGCATGGAAAATGCTTTTAGCACATATGTAGTACGTATGGTTTATTTTGGAACATGAGAAGGATTAAGTAATAAGTTTTTCTACAAGGTGCTCACTATATTCCGTTTAATTATCTTTTTAATTAATAAACTTAATATGTGCAGAAACTTGGATCATTGGGTCAGCAAAATGCAACAAGATGTGGTCTGTGGTGGATAGAAATGTTGAAGGCACGAGATCAGTATAAAGAGGCAGCAACTGTTTATTTTCGCATTTGTGGTGAGGTAGTGCTTTTTTTGTTCCTTGAAAAAAAAGGGGTAATTTGTAAATGTTGTTTTCTTCTCTTGACAAATTCTTTGTTGTAGGATATCCTACATTCTGCGGTGATGCTTGAACAAGCATCGTATTGCTACATGTTGTGTAAACCCTCCATGTTGCGTAAATATGGATTTCATCTGGTGCTTTCTGGTGAGCAGTATAAAAAGTGTAATCAGGTATTGGGTTGTCAACAATATGTAGAATTAAATTACCCATATTTAACAGATTGATTTTCACGCTGATTTTATTCTCTTTCTTAACATATTCAGATAAAACATGCAATTCGAACATATAGAAATGCTCTTTCTGTTCTCAAAGGATCTACTTGGAGCTACATCAATGATCATGTTCATTTTCATATAGGACAGTAAGTTTGACTTGCTTCAGTAATAGCATATTCTGGTTGTTTAATAATGTAGAACGTATGCATCTAGATTCTTTAAACTTTCTTACTTTTCATTGTTATAGGTGGTATGCTTCACTTGGGATGTATGATGTGGCTGTCAAGCATATGATGGAAATCTTGGCCTGCAGTCACCAGTCCAAGGCAACACAGGAATTATTCCTTAGTGACTTTCTTCAAACTGTGAAGGTGATAGTGACTCTATTTCCTTTTCAGATCTCATGCTTAGAACCTGATTGTTAAAATACTGAACTGCCAATAGTTTGATTTAATGTAATTCCTGAAGTAGTGTGCTTTGTAGGACACTTGAAATTTTATTTTGCTATATGTCTGTTGACAGAGTTGGACAGAAGCTAATTGGTTTGACAGCTGTCTTTATTTTCTAATTCTCTTGTATATCACAGAAAACAGGCCGGACATTTGAGGTAACAAAACTTCAATTGCCAGTAATCAACATTTCTTCAATCAAGGTCATCTTTGAAGATTACCGAACTTTTGGATCTCCTTCAGCTGTAAGTTGACTCTAATCCAGTGCACTCTCTCTCTCTCTCTCTCTCTCTCTCTCTCTGACACACACACATTGCATTTTAATTTCTAAAACATGTTTGGGACCCAATTTAACCAGGCTTTTTTACTGTTCAGTTAACTGATTATTTTAAATATTATAATATTTTGTTGAATGTGTGTGTCTGTTTGTTTAGCATCTTATATATCATCTTAAAAGATTTTTCACTCTCACTCAATCAAGTCTGTTACACCTTTTGAGAGGTCTGTCACTCTAAATATGTAATTGACCTATAATGCATGTAAAACACCTTGAATTGTCATGGGCACTTGGGTCAAGATATAATATGATAAAGCAATTCACATGCCTTTATCAATGATATGAACCTCTTAATAACTACATGATAAAATTTGGCTATCATAGTTGTATATTGTAGAATATATAGCCTAAAGCCTTAATATATGTGTTTGTATTTCAGATGTCACGGGAAGCATGTTTTGTTATTATATTGCACATAGGTTTAGAATGTTTATGGCTGTAGCCTCATAGTTTGAAGTATCTAAATTTTCAGGCTAATATTAGAGAAGGCTTGTGGAATTCTTTGGAGGAAGAAATGCTACCTTCATTCTCCGCTGCTAAGTCTAATTGGTTGGAATTGCAATCAAAGCTAATCCCAAAAAAGAATAGTCAATCAAATGTTTGTATTGCAGGAGGTATGTAAAATTTCATCAAAAGTTGATAATTGAATTTTTTTTTTATCAATTTATCTTTTGTATTGGTGTTGAATGTATTTTCGTTTTTGTTCGGATAAAAAAAAGAAAGAATATTCCATATATTCTTCAATCAGGACTTTTGGAAACAAGAAATAATATTTTCTGGTGTGGAACAATAGGGACAGATTTTAACAAAGTCATTCATGGAATTCATTTTGGGAACTGTACATATTAATTTATAACTGAGGAGCTTTTACTGGAAATTAATTGGTAGAGATTTAGATGACCTTGGGACTTCCTTGACAAAGTATTTTGTAACATGATATTTATGAAAAGTGGATGAAAGATATTTTGATATGTCCATATCCTTCTGTGTGTGTGTCAGAATCAGTAAAGATTTCGAATAAGACACTTACTATGTTTACCTTGTCTGCTGTTGGTGCAATGTTTATCCACACCACCCATCTGTAGAGGCTGTGAAGGTGAATATTGAATTCAAAAACCCTCTGCAAATCCCGATTCCTATATCTGGTGTTGCACTCATTTGCAAGCATTCTGGTAGTACTGATGAAGCTAGATCAGGCAAGCTAGAGTTTCTGTCTATTTCTCCTTCCTTTGTTTTTTCGTTTCTTTCTTCGTTTTCTAAAAAATATTCATTTATATTCAACGTTGTGCTTCCCCCGTGGCCGCGAGTAGTAAGACTAATAGGTCTCCGAAAATTTTTGTGATGGAGTTGTAGATCCATAAGGAAAAAAAAAAAATACTTTCTTGAAAAAATTTTGCGATGGACTTATATAGGTCCTTGAGGGAAAAAAGGACCCTGAAGAATTGCAATGGTAGAATTAGCGTTCCTTAACGGAACGATATGGAATATTAATATGAATTGTGTCCAGTGTTGCAATTTGTTGGGGACCTATAAGTCTAGCATTTAAATTCTTCAAGAGTTTAGTTTGATACTTTTTTTTCTCCCCTTCATGGACCTATAAGTATATGACCATTTTTTTGGGAACTTATTTGGTACTTAATTTTCTTTCAAGATCTAAGTCAATTGAAAAATTCTTCAGGGTCCTACTTGTCCTATTATTCTTTTTTTTTTTTTCATATTGATTATTGTTTATCATGGATATTACAGATGAAAACCAGTCAAACATGGAGAAAAATAATGAGATTGATCACTTCAGGGAAATGAGTTCAGATAACACCTCATTTTCGGTATCAGAGGTTGATTTCTCACTAGGAGGTGGTGAAACAACCATGGTGCGTTTCTAGCATTTAGTATCAATCAAGTTATTCTTTTTATGTATCATCACCACAATTTACAGTTGCAATTCTGTAGAAGAGATCTTGTGACTAAAAATATGCAAATTGAGCGGCATTGTGGATAATCATGAATCTCGGCATCTTCTTAATTTTGACTAGATATATCCAAATTGAACTGCAATGTCAAAAATTCTAGATTACCTCATAATTTTGTGCACAACATATTTTCTCATGATCATTTGTCTGGAAGTTGTTAGCAAGGTTGCCTTTTTTATTTTTTTTAAATAGAAAAAGCAATTTAACAAGGGAGGAAGAATGTTTCGCCTAATCAGCAGGCCACAATTTCCTGGACGGAAAGCTCATCCACATTCATTTGTATTATAACTTTTAACAATGCATGGTTCCCATTTGCATTTTGAATAAAGAAAAGATACTTTCAAGTTTCAATTAATGACTTGTTTTCCTTCTAAAAGAAAATTTCAGCAAAGCATTATTGCTTGATGCATATTTCCTGAGTTCTAAATTTGCTAGCATAGCTGGCAAATGTCTTGCTTTGTCCTATTTACTTTATCTTTATATACATTTTGATTTTTAAATGATTTTGGTTATTGGGTTTGTAATTGGATTTGAGAACTTTTGCATATCTGGTTTTTGAGGTCCTGGAGGTTAATGTTGTACAATCATGTGTACACTCTGCTGGCCTGTGAAGCAGGTATGGGAGCCAATTGTGAGCCGTTTGGCTATTTTGGGGTTTTGAATAGAACAAAATAAACTAAAATCATCAAAGTAAGATGATATTTCATCATAGATCTTTTAATTTAATTCCACAAATGATGTTACATCTTAGATATTTTAATTTAATTTACACATAAATGACATTCCATATGTAGTTCATGAAAGGTAAATGTATCCGGTTGCTCAATATTATTTTTGAATGTTTCTTCTTTTCCCCCTTAATTTTCCTTAAATATATTTTCATATCTTAAGTTGCGAAGTTTGTAAAATTGATATTTTTCAAAAACCTGTTTTCCAGGTTCAACTATCAGTTACTCCCAGTGTAGAAGGTACTCTTTCAATTCTTGGTGTTAGGTGGAAACTGTCTGGTACTATCATTGGCTTTCACAATTTTGAGTCAAGCCATCCCAAGAAGAATATTGTGAAAGGAAGAAGGAAATCAAATTACTCACCTAACAACATGTTTAAATTTATGGTGATTAAGGTACATGCTGTTGTCCTATCCTTTTTCACTATTGAATTTTTTCCAATTTAATGTTGAATCCTCCTGTTCTATCTTCTTGTAGTCTTTACATTTAGACTGAACCAGCTTTGTTTCTCTCTTAAAATCCCAGAGCATTCCCAAGCTTCAGGGTTCTGTTCGCCATTTACCTGGAAAGGCATATGCTGGAGATTTACGGCAACTTGTATTAGAGTTGCATAACCCATCAGATTTTCCTGTTAAGGTACTGCATCCTGGATTTGCATATCAACTCATTTGGCTATTGTGATTTACCTTTGGAAGAGGCAACTGTTACTGATTAGTGTGCTGTAATTTTTTGTTGCGGGGTTATTTATATTGTACCTATTATTCTTGCTTACAATTTCAGTGGACGAATGATGTGACTTGATTGCAGAGTTAGCTTTATACTTTCCCTGCTCTTTCTCACATGCTATTTTTCTACATGTTTTATTCATTTGGGGTTTTGGCAGAATCTGAAGATGAAGATAAGTCATCCTAGATTTTTAACGATTGGGAATCCAGAACATATAAAGTCAGAATTTCCTGCTTGCTTAACAAAGAAAATAGATTCAGTGAATAATGATGCACAAGCTAATCCTGGTATCATGTCAGACACTGTTTTTATGTTTCCAGAGGTCAGTATTGAATCTTTTACATGCACGCTATATAGTTGCACTTTTGAATTAGCATCAT
Organism: Arachis ipaensis; assembly: GCF_000816755.2. Taxonomy (NCBI): domain Eukaryota; kingdom Viridiplantae; phylum Streptophyta; class Magnoliopsida; order Fabales; family Fabaceae; genus Arachis; species Arachis ipaensis. The sequence goes on from NC_029794.2 coordinate 130,753,719, forward strand.
TCAACTCGGTCACATGTATTCACTTCATATCAGGACACTTCAATACAAGGTGAAAAACCCTTCTTGTGGCCTCTCTGGTTTAGGGCTGCTTTTCCAGGAGACATTTCTCTTTGCATGAGCATATATTATGAGATCGGAGATATATCAAGTGTCATCAGATATCGCACTCTTCGTTTGCATTACAATGTGCAGGTTAGTATAGAAATTTGTTTATATAACATTCTTGGGTTATGCTATATGGTCAACTGTTTTGTAGCCAACATAAGGAAAAACAAGGAAACCAACTAACCAAGTATGCTCTCCTTTTTGCAAAGGAGGAGAGTGAAACTGGGGTTGTTGGTTACATGTCTGCTAAAAAATTTGGTCATTTATACATTCTCAATATTCTTAGCACTGTACGAATAACCAAATCCAGTTATGTTAAATAGCTCTATTTCAGATATACCATTTTTAGACCTAATGTATTCTGAACTGCCAAAATTTGTTAATCACAGATATTACCATCGTTGGATGTCTCATTTCAAATCAGTCCTTCTCGGATGAGAATGCAAGAATTCCTTGTTCGATTGGATGTTGTTAACAAGACAAGCTCAGAAAGTTTCCAAGTTTACCAGTTGTCCTCTGTTGGGAAGCACTGGGAAATTTCTTTACTTCAACCTCCTGATACTATTTTTCCTTTGCAATCATTGATGGCTGGTCAAGCAATATCATGCTTTTTCACGCTAAAGGTTTGAGTTCTCATTTATGATATGTTTTATTTTGTAATATTTTCCCACCAAGGCAGACATGTTTCATTTGAATGGTTATTGGGCTGTAAAGATAGATATTAATTACTTAGTGAACGAAAATATGTTTAGTTACTGATGGTGACATACATAATACAGGTAACTAAGTCCAAGTAGAGGTGCGGTACTTGCTTGAAACTAAATGTTGCAGTATGAAATGCTTTATTGAAATAAAAAAGAATGATCGATAAGAAGCATTGAAGGATGGGTGCATGATAATATTATGAAATACTCTAATGTTTTCATATTCGAGCTTGAATGTTTTCTTGGCCCGCTTTTATCTGATAAACCATTTAGTATCAATCTATTGTATACCCACTATTTATTTATTTTGTTTGAGATATGCTGGCTACTTAGTGTGTATGACACGCACAATATGATTATTGTTGACTGTATTAAGTTATTGTTTGCCATCAGAATTCAAGATTATTAACATCTGAGGCCAATGAACCTGCCATGCATGTCAGAAGTGATTTAAGTCTGGTTCCCCAAAGCAGTGACAATTTAGTTTTCAATATA
>NC_029794.2:130755028-130758224 GCF_000816755.2 Arachis ipaensis
GGTAGACATTTATTTTAGTGTCCACTATGCTGTGTATTTTATTGTTATTGGAATTTTATGTCACCATATCATTTAGGATTCAGTATTGCGAAATCTTACACTGTTCAATAATTCTATCTTATAAGAACTTCACCTGTTTGTAGGATCAGGGTGACTTAAATACTGTTGATTTTGTATTGATCTCCCGGTCACTGAAGAGTGACCACAATAGTGGGCTTTCTGATCCTCCTTGTGTTATGTCTCACCATGCGTGTCACTTCAGGCATGTTTCATTTCAAACATGATGCTTCTGATTTTGATTTTTACAATGCATTTTTTCCCTATTCATATGTGTGTGTGTATTGGCGGGGTTTATGTTAATCTTTTTCCCCCCTATCTCCTGATGACAGTACTGCTAGCACCGGCCCTATTTCATGGCTAGTGGATGGACCTCGAACGTTGCAACATGATTTCTCTGCGTCCTTTTGCGAAATAAACCTGAAGATGCATCTTTACAATTCGTCTCATGCTACTGCTATCGTGCGCATTGACACTTTAGATTCTGCAGGCAGTGGTGGTGTGGTTCAATCACCCACTTCGGATATCCAAGCAGGTTGGCATGATGTCACACCAACGACACCAACGAGTGAGCCCAAAGTCACATCAAATGCTTTTGAAACCCAACTCAAGAAGGCACTATCGTTGGACAGTGTCTCACCATATATTTGGTCTGGATCAAGCTCTACCAATCTACACCTTGAGCCTATGTCCTCTGTGGAAACCCCTCTTCAGATCTGTGTATTCTCTCCTGGTACGTATGATTTGTCCAGTTATGTTTTGAATTGGAAACTTTCATCCAAAGGTCACGGAGGTGGTGATGAAACGAAACAGCAATCAGGCAAGTGCCAGGGGTATAAATATTATATTACTGTGCTCCAATCCAGTTGAGAAGCTGGTAAATTTTAGTTGTCCATTTACCATTTGCTAGAATTTTAGATCTCATTTTTAACGGTGGCTGTATATATATAAAAAAAAGGTACACTTCCCTGTATTATTAAGCGTCAATAGGAACAAGGAAGGATGTAAAGATTCAGAGGAAAAGGTGCAACACGTTCTTTTTGTCCAAACAATAATGAGTATGAAGAGAGTACATTACCATTTTTAGTTACAAAAGACTGAGACACTGACAAAATTATCCCAAAAGAAATTAAATTTATTTTGTATTCGTAAAAAATGCACACCGGGTGATAAAAATATCTTAACGTTAAAATGTTATTGATATTATTAAAGTATTATCCTACCCCACTATTATCTATCATCCTTAATTTCTACGACTCTATAGCAATGACATTTTTAATTGTGCATAGTGTATACTATTCAATAATTATCGTAATGCTAAATGGATGAATTAAAAATTTCTACTTGCTGAAGATGTATAAGTACGTAATTACATTTATATTAATTACATTTTATTCTAATGTAAAAAAAAAAAATCCTTCATTTTAGATATTTTGATGCTTTTGGATATTTTTAGATATTTTGGATGATAGATTCCATATTTTAGTTTGATTTTTTTTTTTTTGGTGTCTTTAGTTTGATTTATTTTACTTACCAACTAAGTTCGACTGATTTTTATGGATATGGAACTAATGAGTGTGTAGTCATCTATTATGGGGTATTGGGGTGCTTAACCACAGTCTGGGGGCAGCTTTTTGGGACATTAGGCAGGAGCAATTCGGATGGTCCGAATTGCTGAAGAATAAAATATATGGTGCAAATCGGATGGTCCGATTTGCAAGGAGCAAAAATTTAAATTTTAGATGGTGCAATTCGGACTGTCCGTTTTGTTTTTTTTTTTTTAATAAATTGAAAAAACAATTCGTAGGGTCCGATTTGATTATTATAAGATTATTTTGAGGGGGAGGAGGGAGCAGATCGGACCCTGCGATCTGTGGTAGCAATACGGACCGTCCGATTTGTAATGGAGAATTCGGACGGTCCGATCTGTTCTTACCTGATTCCACACTGTTGTAAAGCACACACTCTCTCCATAAACCCGTGCTACTCCAAACCCTTCTCCATAATAAAAATAAAAAGCGACTAAGTTCTTTAAAGATTTATCGTAAATTAACTGAAACGCGCTGTGAAAATTTTCCCAAACGGATTGGATTGATCTGTTAAGTTTTTATTTTTCTTGTTTCCAAAAAAACCAAACATGGTTGAAAAATTGATATAGACAAGCATAATCCCTCCCACTAAACCGTAACTACTAAAACAAAAGCAAACTTGCATTCATAAACAGACTATTCATGCAAGCACCACTAAGTATATATGTCCACATTATTAACACTAACAACATTAGGTTAATCCATTTCATAAAACATTAAATCTTCTTATTAACTAATATTTTCCGCTTATTAGAATAAAGAAAACATGAATGACCTTTTGGCTAGCAAATCCTTCGTCTCACGCAATGGCTCGCCGGACGACCATGTCATCGAAATCAACCCTGGCGCGGCGGGAGCCACCCTAGACCAATTCTTCGCCGACGTGGAGGCGACGAAAGATGAAATGAAGAATCTAGAGAACATTTTCCAGAGCCTCAAAAGCCTCAACGAAGAGAGCAAAACCCTTTACGACGCCACCGCCGTGAAGGACCTCCGTTCACGTATGGACGCTGACGTGGCACTTGCCCTCAAGAAAGCCAAGTTCATCAAGCTCAAGCTGGAGACCCTCGAAAGTTCCAACGCCTCCTCCCGCCGCGTCCCCACCTGTGGGCCTGGCTCCTCCTCCGACCGCACACGGATGTCCGTCGTGCATGGGCTGAAGATGAAGCTGAAGAACTTCATGGACGCCTTCAATGGGCTCAGGAACCAGATCTCGGCAGAGTATCGGGACACAGTACAGCGCCGGTATTTCACTATTACCGGCGAGAAACCCGATGAGAAGACCGTTGAGATATTGATCTCCACGGGTACAGAATGCTTAATTGTTTGTGGCAACGCTCTGCTTTTTAAAGCTCTTTTTGGTTTTGGATCACAAAATAATATTTTTTGCCACCGTTACATTGATTGATATCTTATAGTTATGTTTCACCTACACTACTGTTATTCACTTATTCATTAATTTATACACATATTTTTTTTTAATTTAGTCTACGCACTTTACATTAAAATTTATGAAAAAAATTAATTACTTTAGTAATTTTATATCAGTA
>NC_029794.2:130758329-130759293 GCF_000816755.2 Arachis ipaensis
AGTCAATTTTTCATTCTTATCACTATAAAAAAATTGGCTTCTTATATAATTTTTATTATTTTCTATTTTATTAGTAGATATTTATAATAAAAGGAGTGCTAGGAGCCAGCAACTTTTGTTATTTGTAGTCATCAATGATGATTTTATTGGTGTGAAATTGGTGTGAGATTTCATCTAATAGCTCACTTTTTCTTGACTTGCCAGAATTTAGAAAAGGTGCTGCCCTAGACTTTTCCTTATAATATTACATATAAAAAATTACCTGCAAGTTGCAAGTGTGATTGAGAGGAGTATAAAAGATGCATGCATTCAAGCCACTAAGTTCAGAGCTTTTCATGATTCAGCACATAGCAACAAACCATAATTGTGTTTTGAGTAATAAACTAATAATGCAGGTGAGAGTGAGTCACTTGTACAAAAAGCCATAGAAGAACATGGAAGGGGAAGAATAGTGGAGACATTGAAGGAGATAGAGGAGAGGCACGATGCAGTGAAAGAGATAGAGAGGAGGCTGATGGAGTTGCAGCAAGTGTTCTTGGACATGGCAGTGTTGGTGCAATCTCAAGGGGAACGACTTAATGACATCGAAAGCTTTGTCACAAAAGCTAACTCCTTCGTGGAGAGCGGTACTCGGCAGGTGGAGGTGGCGGTGAAGACCCAGAAGAGTACCCGCAAATGGACATGCTGTGCCATTATCCTTATTATTCTCATCATCTTCCTCCTCCTCTTTCTCCTCAAACCATGGCAACCTAATAAGGGAGCTCAACTCACCCATGTTGCTCCTAAAACTTTATAGTGTTTAAATGGTGTTGTTTGTTTATTACTATTTGATTGCTGTGGATATTATTTCTCATCACTTATTTGCTTTAATAATTTCTTTACTTTTAGGTTTAGAAATGTTTAGAATGGATATGTATGTTAAATTAAATGCGTAAATACTAAGATCTAGTTACTACATAATGTA
>NC_029794.2:130759372-130760579 GCF_000816755.2 Arachis ipaensis
ATGTGAAGTTAATAACTATAAATTATTATTTAATTGAATAATGTTAAATTCACGGAAGAGAATATAAAATGTCCACACTCGGAAGTTGAAAATGAACATGAGGATTAAAATGAAGGCAGCCTTTGATAACTCATAAGTACACACAGAGACTTGTGTAACTTTTTCTCTCCATGGAAACCCTTGCGCACGGCAAACCCTACGCCGTCCACGACCCTCCGCAGCAGCGCTCCTTCTTCTCCACCTTCCTCTGGCGCTTCCTGGTAGCCATGGTAGCGGCCTTCGCCCTCATGGCTATCATTTCTTTCACCGTCAAGCTCGTCTTCAAGCAACGTTACCCTGAAATTCTAGTGGTCTCAGGCTCCGGTACCTTAAGAACCAGCCGCTACGGCCTCACGGCCAAGTGGGACGTCATGTGCGTCGTCAAGAACCCTAACAACAAGTTCACTATCCATTACGACGCTATTTCCGCCGCCATAACGTACGGCAAGTTCGGGATTCTGGACTCCAAACACTACAAGCCCTTTGTACAGGGCTCGCGGGCCCAGAATGCCGTGGGCCTTGGGTTCGCGGCGAAGGACGTGTTTCTTGGGAAGGAGGAGATACTGAGAATTTGGGATGACAGGTCACGTGGGGATGTTCGATTTGGTCTGAGGTTGTCGGGATGGGTGAGGTTCAAGAATGGTATTATCAAGTCAAGGTATCATTTTTGGGAGAGTGTGTGCGACCCTCTCATCTTTGATTTCTCAGCTACCAATAACTTTTCCCTCACTTTGACAAACCCTGTAACATGCAAGTAACTCACCAACGCCACTAGTATACTCTTTTCCAACATTTTATACTATTTTCTTCAATATTTTGTTATTTTTATACTATTTTCTTCCACATATATCTTATACCAATAACTTATTTAAGTCAATGAGTAATAGTTCAAATGAGTAATAGTTCAAATGACATGGTCTCCCCATATTTAACTAAGAGGTTGCGAGTTTGAATCTCCTATCTTTAATAAAAAAAATAACTAATTTAATTGTTAATTGTTAATTGTTTATTTGTTTAAATTATTGGTGGGAATGTTAAGAACATGAGGAAGGAAACTTATTAACATTTTTAGGGAATATTTCTCAAAATTTTTTCAATGTTATCCTCAAAATTTTCATTATATATTCTTTAAATGGAATAATAATACTTAGACAAATAAAGAATATTA
>NC_029794.2:130760691-130769583 GCF_000816755.2 Arachis ipaensis
TAAAAATATTATTTTTATTTTTTAAAATAAATATCTTTATAGAAAGGTGTTTTTATCATCTTCAACTAGAGTAGGTGGCTAATAGAATAGCATTCATGTATTTTTCTCCATCCACATGGCTGCCTTACAAGGGCATGAACTGTGTTGTTTCTGCTACGCTAAAGGCAAATTACATGATTGAGACTTGGAGTTATAAAGGAATCTCACTTTAAGTTACACGAATGGACAAAAGCATTATATTATTGTTGACTTTTTTATTTATTAAAAATTAATCTATTTAAAAATAACATTACTCTAAATATATTATTTTTCAATATATTAAAAATGTCAAATAAACGACAACTATTTTAAAACAGAAGAAATAAATAATATTTATATATCTCTAATTTTATAATTAAAATGTATTATATATTATTTTTTTATTGTAATTAAAATTAATTTTTTTTAAATTAATTTTTTTTTTTTTACTAATTTTACAATTAAAATATGTCACATGTCACTCTCTCATTATAATTGAAATTAAATCTTTTTTTATAAAATTAAAGAATTTTTCCCTCCTCTTTACTAATTTTACAACCAAAATATATCACATGTTACTCTCTTATTGCAATTGAAATCAATATTTTTCTCCAAAATTAAAGAGTTCTCCACTCCTCCCTCTTCCTTTCTCTATTTCTTTCACTCCTTCAACCACTCTATCTATTTTATATATTATTATCAATATCAATGACTAACTACTAATTTGACAATCAAAATGTGTAACATGACCTTCTTTAATTGCATTAAAATTAAAATTGAAATTGGAATATACCTATATTATGTGTCATATCTATTATATATCTCTAATTTTACAACAAAAATATGCCACATGTCACTTTCTCATTACAATTAGAATCAAATTTTTTCCTCCAAAATTAAAGAATTTTCCTTTCCTCCTTACTAATTTTACAACCAAAATGTGCTACATGTCACTCTCTCATTATAATTGAAATTAAACATTTCCCTCCAAAATTAAAGAATTCTTCCCTCCTCCTTAGGGGAGTGGATACTCTCCAGTGGAAAAAATTATATGGTGTCCAGTGTTTAATCTCACCCTTCATTGCTCTCTCTCTCTCCTATTTATTTTTGGTCCCACTTATAGAATTAAAGGTGAGAGATCACACTTTATTCTCTCAAGTGTTAAAAAAATGGAGAGGGTCTATTTCCCTAATTTTACAACTAAAATATGCCACATGTCACTCCCTCATTGCAATTGAAATTAAATCTTTTCCTCCAAAATTAAAGAGATCTCCCCTCATCCTTCTTCCTTCTGATATCTATTTCTCTCATTCCTTCAACCACTCTATCTATTTTATATATCATTATTAATATCAATGACTAATGACTAATTTGACAATCAAAATATACAGTATGATATTCTTTAATTACATTAAAGTTAAAATTGAAATATTAAAATTGAAATTGAAATATACCTATATTATGTATCATATATTAGAATTAACAACTAATTAAATGTAAAAGTATACACGTTAAATTATTTTAAATTTTAGATAACGAATGCTAAAATTAATTATTAATAAAAAATTAAACTTTTTCATATAAAATAATAACTAAAAATCTTATTATTTGATTTTTTATCTACAGATACCTTAGTCTTCTTAGCCAAAAACTTTTGTCAACCTATGACATTTTTTTTATAAAAGTAGTTTGATTTTATAAATCTTTTGTACCATGCATAATCTATACTGTCAGAATAAAGTATATCGTAGTTTTAAAAAATTTATATCACCGTAATATTATTACGGGTAAAAATTCAAATTGATAAAACTTCATGTCCATAAGCCTGGAAGTCTAATGACTAATTCCTCGGATACTGGAGAGACAAAGTGGTGGACGATCCTCCCAAAGTAAGCTCCATTCCTATCCTCCAGTGAATATTGAACCTGGAAAAAATGGTTAAAGAACACAGACTCTCATCGATCTATGCCAACTTGATTTGGTAATCTTAATTAATGTTAATAGTAAAATGATGGCTTATATATATATATATATATATATATATATAGGAAGGTGTTCAGGTGTGACAGTGTACTTTCACAGAACAGCAGTGTTACAAGCTTTATGGCCTTACAGATTTAATTTAAAATATTCGATTGGCGTTGATTGAAGGGTTGCTTTCTTTTGTGGAAAACATAGGAAGAAAGTGCAGGATGGGCTAGCAACAGGTGCAAAAGTTCTGCTGTACATATTGATAGAAAATGTCAAATTTGTCCAATATTATTGAAAACCGGTGAAATCATTTAAAATTTAAAATAAAAATATATTATAAATAACTATTTATTTAAAAAAAAATATACAGTGGGACAAATATTCCCTCATACTTGTTGCCGGATCCATGCCTGCCTCTGTGTAGCTTCTTTCATTATTATTCGTGTATTCCAATTTAAAATACTGTCAGCCAAAGTCGAAGCCGGCTGACTTCATGCATAAATCATTAAATCTTATGGCAAGCTTCATCCATTACCTATTTAAGTTGGTCATTTTTGAGAAACACATTATTAAAATGGGTCATTTTCGTCTATTCCAACCTTGGAAAATGACAAACCTTAAGTGAGAAACTTATTCGTACGCAGAACATTAGAGTTCCAAATCCGTACGCGGGAACACTGGATAATTTTCCATATATAATGTAAATAATTTTTTGGCCCTTGGGATGAAGTATGTGGGCTTTAGTTTATGCCAAGTTTTGTTTCGGTCGAAGGTTAGGCCCAATTGTTTTGGTCTCGGAAGCTTTGCGTGTTTTTTTAAGGGTTTCCCCTCTTTAATGGGCCTAATGAAGGTTGATACTTAATAGTTGTTGCCCCACTCCCGTGTCTTCCCATGATGACACGTGGCAGTATGTTAGAAAGAAATTCATAACGCGGTGACTTATTACAAAAGTGCCCATGAGTTCTATAACGTTTTTTCTGAGTGAACGAAGATGTCTATTCTGACGTTGACAACTTGTCATACATGTGCTTCGTAAAAATGGGTATTATTATGAAGTTGCCATTGATATTATTAGTAATTTAGTATTGAATTGTTGAGACGAGTAATGATCATATCGGTATGATAATCGTGTAATTAGTTGAAGATTATATTGTTATTATGAGTAGCAAATCATAAGATCAATGACAACATTATTATGAGTTAGTGTTGGTACCATATGGCTTTTGAAATTCGTGAAGACGGTGGTTATAATAAGCTGACGACGAATCAATCAAAAGACTTATGCTGTTAGGTATATATGGTTGGTAAAGTTGGTGCATATTATTTTGAAGGAAAATAATTAATGCTTTTGTTTTTTGAACATTCAAATATTCCGGAATAATATTATTAAATTTTTACTCTTTGTTGGATTTTAGCTACTGTGCTCTCCGTTTCTATACCCTAACAAATGAAATTTTGATTTGAGTAAAATCCACAATTAGACCAATAACTCAATTTCATCGGTGTTATCTAAATAATGATAGCATGTTCATCCAATTTCAGTACATCCCTATATAAATCAAAATTATCATATATTTTTTTAAAGAAAAATATAGGAAACTAATATACTATCTGTCAATTTATTGTCAATAATAATTAATTATTATATTTTAAATATATATATAAGGAGACACATCCAGAAAATACATATATAAAGACACTTCCATTAGACACGGTCATAAAAAAGACATTTTTATTAGACACATCTACAAAGACACTTCCATTAAACACAGTCATAAACAAGAGTTGGCAGAAGTTGGCAGAAATGCTGTTGGTATTGATTTTTTATTCACCTACCTATAACAGATTATCATGTTGAGGTTATAACTCAAAGCTTGTAAGTTAATTATTTACGAAGACTGCCATATTTATTATTATTGTTGTCGTTATTATTATGTAACTCAAAGACTTTTTGCTTGAGTGAATTTACATTAGGGTTAAAGAACCCTTAAATATCCTATGATGATAACCAAGGTCGACCAAGGCTTCACACTAGTTAGGGTATAGACCTACATTGATTAAAAAAGAGAACCCGCATAAAGTAACGAAAAATGAAGCTTGAAGCAGAAATTAAATCAGCAATCACATCTTGTCGCTCCATCAAATGAACGTAATTGAAAAATGAGAAAGAAAAAGAAAGTATCAACACTAATAATATCTTGCTGATTAAATAAATTCATAGTTTTAAAAATAATTGCAATAAATTGAGCAAATAGCAAAATGCCTCCTAAGACCTAACATCCTTAAATCTTCACTTCCAAGGATCATCCCTCCAAGGAAAAATGTGTTACTGCCTCTGCAATAATCATCAATGCAAATCCCTTTAGCAGGACAAAGAAACATCAATGTCCCCAATAATAACAATAATGAATCACTTAGAAGGTGAGCAATAAAAAATGCCTGTACAAGGTGATCTTGTCACTGTAAAATGGTAAGAGCCTTGAAGGAAGCAAATCCACACCCTTAATTTGATCCCACAGCTTTGTTACACAACCCATTTCTTGCCCTCTTGATTGATATAATATCGGAGAATGAGTCGACGAGTTGCCCGGCCAAACTACTCGGATCATCTATCAGAGTCTGAATGAACGTGTTAACCACCCTACGTTCTTGCTCCGTCGACCTCAAACTGAACCATGTCAGCAACTTCAACCGAAACTCCTGTTTAATATGACCCTGGCATTCTAGCCAACGAATCACTTTCACACAATATTCGAAGTTCTCGTCCAATGAGAACGAACCATCCGGTATGTGTAAAGGAGATCCATTCATCAGAGTGCTGTCACAATCATGCGCCTCTTCGTTCGAGCTTGCTAACCTTTTCTTGCATGCATCTACGCGAGAGTCAACAGCCGGGACTTCTCCGGTCGGCCCTTGTGTCCAGATTTGGGAATCAATTGACATAATTTTTTAAATTTATTTAAAAAATTATAAAAAATTATTGTTTTTTTTATCAATTAATCATTAATATTTATAAATATAAATTAAAAGTATATTATTAAATTATTAAATTAATAATTAAAAATAAATTTGGATGGTAACGAGTATTACAGAATAATATTATGCAGCTTGTTGGAAGCTAAACTACTGTACTGTTGTCAGTATTTGGCAGTTGCAGATTCTCTGAGGCGATTTGCCTATTCAGCATCATTCATTACTATGTCCAATTAAAGAAACCATTTGGCCTTTGCACAAGACAACCAAGAAACCAAGTATATGCATGCATAACTTGATTCCTTTCTCTTATCCACTATACTAGCCGCTTCATTTAGCAATTATTGCCAAATAATTATAGGGGACAGTAACTGTTCACTGACTACTTGCCTGACAGAGACTTTTAGCCAATCATGATTCTTGAATCAGATGGAGGTGGAATCTGTAAATAACTTGTAACTCAAGTCAATCTAAATAGGAAAGGAAGATTATCAGGTGTATCAGAAATATCGGTGTTCTAATTGTTTTAACCGTTGATTTAAATTATAAAAAAATATATAATATATATTAATTAAAATTAACGGTTAAAACAACTGAAATATCGGTATATTTAGGTATATCTGATAACTTTCTAATAGAATATTTGAGACTCAATTGAATAACAAAAACCATTTTCCTTTCTTAATAGAGAAAGTTTATAGACCAATATTTTTATTAAAATTTAGTTAATATTTAACTAATAAAAAAATAAATAATTTTATATTTTTAGATATAATTTTATATTATTAAAAATATTAATAATGACTAATTGATAATTATAAATTATAAATTATTTAATTCTTTTGAATAGTGGGTATAAATTGATCTTAACCATTGTTCTGAAAACCGAACCGGACCGGCCGGTTCGACCGGATTAACCGAGAATCGGTCATTTGTCCGGTTCGATTGCTGTGAAGAACCGTTCTGTAAAAAACTGGCTTAAAAACTGGTCAAACCGGCAGTTAACCGGTGAACCGTCAGAACCGTTCGGTTTTTTCCGGTTCAATTATATATATATATGTTAAAAAAAAAAATTTCAAAGTTGATCGGATTAACCGGGAACCAATCATTTGTCCGGTTCGATTGCTGTGAAGAACCATCTTGCAAAAAACTGGCTTAAAAACTGGTCAAACCGACAGTTAACCGGTGAACCGCCATAACTGTTCGGTTTTTCCTGGTTCAGTGATAGACTGGCTTAAAAATCGATCATTTGGGTTTTCTCTCACTGGGCAAACCCAAACCATAATAGCGGTAGGAACCCAGCCCCATCCCATCACCGAGCTCTTCTCTTCTGATAAACAGTGTTGTCGCTACCGGCAGAGACAGACTTGGGTGCCGTCTTCGCTCGTGGAAGGTCTGCTCGCTTCTCGATCCTCTTCTCCTCGACGTCGAGTGCTTGCTCGGAACTGTTGGCGACGCCGCGGCGAAGGCTTCTCCATCATTGTCTCTGCTCGATTTGTTGGTGCTCATCTCTCTCTTCGAGTTCTCTCTCTCTATTCGAGGCTCCAAGCTCTCTCTGTCTCTCTCTTTCTCACTGCGACGTGTCTCTCTGCTCGGCTGTGGAGTATTCACCGCGCCGTCACCTTCTTTCCTCCCTCGCCGCCGGTAAGCACTACTGCCTCAATTTATTTTTGGTTTATTATGTAAAATTATAAACTTTTAAATTTACTTAGTATAAAAACTACTAAATTTAAATATTTAAAATTATATATTAAATTTTTAATAATTTTATTTTATATTTAATTATACCGGTTGAACCCCGGTTGAACCTTTGAACCATTAAACCAGTCATTCGACCGGTTTAGTGACCGGTTCGGTTCTCGCAACCTTGATCTTAACTAGCATAGAAGAATTTATTCGTTGAATTATATTATGTGAAAAGTGAAAAGTGGAGTTTGTTGTTTAAGAAGTACGTTTAGTTAGTAGTTCCAAGAAGATGGTGTAGAAAGCAGGGACCTTTATTTTGAGTTCAAAAAACTATATCGCCTAAAAAGGTGTAGAGATCACCTTCAACTTGGGATCTGAATGTGAGTGCACAACCATCAACTTTTAATATGACCATTGGCTACTTAATTATATATTAATTAATTAGCCACTTGGCCCTATCACATGCAACATTCTTGGTTGACCCTCAAATATTCATACTCTACTCTCACATATTCATCATTCATGAATATGTACCCACATATACATGTGAAGACACATATACATGCAGCATTTCCGTTTGAACTAATTAATAGAGGTAAGATAGAATCTTCTATTGTCAATATTGTCTACCTGCCATGGAATAATATTTAAAAAATGAGAAACTACATTAGAACAATGCTTTTTTTTAAACAATGTAAATAATAAATAAAAAAAAGTTAATTTTAATTTTAAAATTCAAATTTTAAATTAATTTAGTTTAATCATAATTTTGAATTTTTTTATTTTTGTCACAACCGTTTTCTCGCAATCTTATGTCACTGTTGTTGTTGCTGTATCGCGACTTCGGTGCTTCCAGAGCTGCTGTCTCGTTACTTGTTTCTTATCAACTAAGTTAGATGTTCATTTTACTAGGTATCCGTATGATTATTTTCATTCTAAAGTAGTTGTTTATTTGGATATGTCATTGGTATTTTTCTTGATTTGCTTGAATCTACATGCATATGTTTCGCATGATGTTTATTTTACTATGTATGCTGATAGTTCTTTTCATTATTTGGGTCATACAATTTAGATGAATGAAGCAAAGTGGCACGCAATAGAAATGACAAAAACACGATGTAACGGCGTAGAAGTAAGGGTAGAGGTGTAGCGTTGGAGCAGCGACAGAACAAAGCCTCTTACTTGACGATAGTGCAACGTCACATAAAGGAGAAAAAGGCGTGCAGCGACAGCCTGCGAAACATGAGTGAGTATATACCGTATTTGGATAACTAGGAAGCGATTAAGAAGCTTCCTTCCACCGAAAAAGGAGAGAGCTTCCATGCTATTGCCCCACAAAAGGTTCGTCACTTGAATTTCTTGGTTCCTGCATCCAAAGGGTACCGTACCCCCAATTCCATAGGAAAAGAAGGTGCAACGATAATATGAAAGAAGAAAGTACAGCAAAAATGCAACACGATAGAAGAAAGAAGAATGAAACGGCTGACTATAGTAAAAAGAAAAAAAATTAAAAATAAAAAATTAAAATTATAGTAGATAAATAGAATAAAATAATTTTTAATTTAATAAACTTGAAATACAACTCATTATTTACGTCGTTTACCTAGCAAAATTCATTATTAAAAATTTTATTCATAAACAAAAGCTTAAACCAACACGCACCTTGTATGTTATAAACTTATAATAAATATTTGTTGGAAGACGGGAGCTATGTTAATAATTGGTGAAAGATGCCGAAATGAAGTGCAACTATTTGGGCCATTGATCGGAAATAATAAAGAAAAAATTTAGAGGACAACAATTTTATTAAATTCTGGCCAGCATGTAATCAGCAAAAAAAAAATTGAATCATTGAATAAAATCTTACACTAATCTCACACCATTAAAACCATCATTAATAATTATTTGATGGCTACAAATCACAAAAGTTACTGCCCCCTAACATTCTTCAATAATAAACTTATCTTATTGACAATAATTATTGGACTCTATATGTAATAATATGATGGCTTATAATAAAGAGTGAATAGCCAATTCTCTTATTCATCTTCATAAATGTTTCATATATACTAATCACCCACAATATTTTCTCTTATTTAGTATTCAATAATTTTAACAATAATTAATAAATATTAAATAAGATAAATTTTAATTATTTGAGCTATTTTTTATCTTCTAAATAAATATTATCATCATGATATGAATTTATAATTATTAGTAATACATATACGTGGACGTAGTTAA
>NC_029794.2:130769626-130770053 GCF_000816755.2 Arachis ipaensis
TTTGTGTTTTTGATGTTAAATTAGCATGATATATATATATATATAGTTAATTAATTAACTTAAATTTTAATGTTTCTTACACCAAACGGCATCTATCTTTCTTTCAGATTTGAGCTGCTAACGACTAATTATTCACTAGGTGAATGAAAGGGCACAAGCTAAGGGGCAAGTAACTAAAAGTGAGTCGGTCCAAAAAAAAATGATATAAAGTTGACTATCAAACAAAGGTTGTTTTCCAAAGGAGAAATAATATATATTTGGAAAGTTGTTGCTTCTCCATTAATCTAATGTTAAAAGGGAGAAAAGAACTCCACCGAGTAGGTGTGAGTTGTCAACTAATGCTGCTTACGTTAGTATTTTTGGGGATTTTTTATTTTAATAAATAAAATAAATATAATAATAACTGAATTAAATAATTTTATAATTA
>NC_029794.2:130770072-130770322 GCF_000816755.2 Arachis ipaensis
CGTATTTTTGGTCAATCTTGTAAATTGCATTTAATTATGTCAATTGGAGGTGAAAATTAATTAAAGAGTAGCTCAGTTTCAAATTAGCTAGTAATGAAAGCAGCCCAAGAAGCTGGCACCTAGTGTGTACCAGCATTAATGGGAATATATGTTTTTCTTTTTTTCTGTCTTCCTTTTAATGTTAATAAAATTACATATAAAAGCCCAATCATGCGTTAAAACATAAAAAAAAAAAAAGTCTCTCATATAT
>NC_029794.2:130770520-130814260 GCF_000816755.2 Arachis ipaensis
TCTTTAGTAACTTCGAATTTTTAATTAAAATAATAAGTGCTGATACAACCTTTTCGAATGGGTCGCAAAATTTATTCTTATAAATAAAAGAAAATGTCATTGTTGGGACTTGGGAACTTTTATTTCTGTTCTGTTTGTCTCGTAGATGTGACTTTTTTTGCACATGAATAATAAGAAAATAATTTTGCAAAATAAAGTCACCCAATTTTTAAAAGATCATCGAATTTGTTTGTTTGTTGAGATACTCAGATAGAGAAAATTAAAATTTTATGTAAAATTAAAAAAGTAAATTAAGTATGTAAAATATAAAATTTCAACAAAATTTATATATAGATACTCACAAAAATATATATATTTACACTTTGTTTGAATGTAGACAAAAAAATAAGAGAAAAGAAAATAAAAAAAATAGAAAAAAAAGTAAAGTTATTTGTGTGTTATTTGGATGAATAAAAAATAAATAAAAAGAAAATAGAGAAAAAAAAATTTTATTTGGATGAAAAAAAAAGAACAGAAAAAAAATCATAATAAATAAATAACAAAACGAAATTAAAAGTGTCATTTCAAGAAAAAGAAAAAAAAAAGAAGGGGGAGAAGTTATTGTGGGAGCATGGATAAAAAAAGGAGGTCATTTTTTTTTTGGCATCGTCACCGGATACATATATTAATAGAATAGAATTGTCTTCAATAGAAATGGAAATTGATAATAAAAACGACTTTTTTTTTAATTGTGGTTAGTCTTCATTATTTGTTATTTACTTTTAAGTTTTAATCGCCAACCATTAAAAAAGAAACAGAAGGAATGGTCGGTGCAACTGGGCTGAAGCTAATTCATCAGTTAAGTGGGCCCTACATTGACCCCAAACGTTGAACGATGATCTTCCTTTTCTGATTAAGCCATCCAACGGTCACAAAGAAATACTTAACAAGCAATGAAATTTTCCTTAAATTATTATTTTTCTTTTTGGTAAATTGCTAAATTTGAAAAAAAAAAGGAGGGGAGGGGTTTCATACTTTCATCAGTTCTTGTATGTGGGTATCGCAATTCTTTTTCATTTTATTTGTCATTTTGTAAATTTAACGAAGAATTTTAATTTTAATTTAAATAAAAATAAGAACACGGTATCATAATGATCATATTTAATATACATGCAAGATTACGATTATTTGAAAACATGATAGTAAATTTACTGTGATTTAATAATTTCACCCTACCATCGGATTGATTCATTGTATCAATAGTTAATATAGGAGGTTTCAACTGAGGATGTATAGTTGTAGTATTTAGTTGCTCGAGTAAAGAAATTATAATAACATATGATGCATTTTATTAAATGAATTAACTTAGAAATTAAATAAGGCAAAAGACGTGAAATAATAATTACGATGGTGGCACATGTGTGAAGTATTCATGATGTCACCTTTAAATTGGCTTAATAATTTGAGTGGAGAAAGTTTTCCTTATTTGTTAAACAAACTTATATAACTAGCATAAACAAGCTATATAATACTTCAGCTAAGTTGATAATTGAGAATCATTAGATGATTTGATGACTAATTTTTTATTTAATAATTTTTAACTATTAACTTCACATAAAATTGACTGCACCTGAATTTTCAGGTTTTAACGATAATAATCCTAAAAATACTCAATCTATGTTTATGTAAAATTTAAAACTTAAAATTATTAAATAATAATTTAATTAAATTTATTAAATTATTTAATAATTTTTAAATATCAAATTCCCGTAAAAATAAATACAAACAAACTATAGCGAGGTTCCGCCAAATAACTCCAATGATGAAGTATATATATTGTTGAGTACGTAACCTTGCACATTTTCCTCATCGATCACTTTCCCACAGCTCTGATCTGTTCTTGAAGCAAGCATGTCGGTGAAGGAGTGCGGGCACCACAAGAGCAAGAAGAAGAAGATCTTCAAGAGAATATTCTGGTGGACAGTCATCATCTGCTTCATCATCCTCGTAACAATCCTCATCATTTGGGCCATCCTCCAACCATCAAAACCCACCTTCATCCTCCAAGACGTAACCGTCTACGCCTTCAACGCCTCCGTCGCCAACTTCCTCACCTCCAACTTCCAGGTCACCCTCTCCTCCCGCAACCCCAACGACAAGATCGGAATCTACTACGACCGCCTCGACGCCTACATCTCCTACCGCAGCCAGCAGGTACCAACAGACACATGAATCAATATTTTTAATAGTGTGAAATTTCATTTAACGTGTGAGATTACTCATTTTTTTTTTTATTGGTTAGATGTTGACTAAAATTTAATAAAGTTATTAGTTGACTTTTTTTCATATTCTAATTAGTATTTATTTTTATTATTATATACAGATCACCCTCCGGACTTCCATTCCTCCGTCGTACCAAGGCCACAAGGAGGTTGACATCTGGTCCCCATTTGTCTCCGGCAACAATGTTCCGGTGGCTCCGTTTAACTTCCAAGGACTAAGCCAGGATCAGAACAACGGCAACGTTCTCGTCGTCGTTAAACTTGACGGCAAGGTCCGTTGGAAGGTCGGTGCCTTTGTCTCCGGCCATTACCACATCTATGTCCGTTGCCCTGCCTTCATCACTTTCGGACCCCGCAGTAACGGCATCGCCCTCGGAGATAGCGGCGCCGTTAAGTTTCAGCTTGTTCAGCGCTGCACAGTCGGTGTTTGACTCAACTCAACGCCGTTAGAAGAATGATCGTTGCTTGGTATATTACTATATTTAATGCTTTATAAATATAATTTTTTTTCTTTTTATACGTATTCTTGTACGTAGTTTTCCAAATATATCTTCCGTATTGGTACGGTGGATATACCTTTGCTATTGCGGTATTTGGAATTGTACATTTTGCTATAGAATAATATATTTGCACTTATTGGGACGAGATAGCAAAATTACAATTTGTAACAAAGGTAATTGAGCTAAACCATATAAAAACAGTAATAAATTTATTTTCATTTCGATAAAAGAATGCATCTATAGATAGTGGAGTGGTTAGCTTTAGCTTTAATCTTCTGATCTCAACAGTATACAAATGATGATTCGCGTTTATTTGGCTTATTGGACTTTGTTTTTTCTTTTTCTTTTATCATTTAGTTTCACTTTTAATTATTTTGTTAGTTAGTTGGTTTATGAATTGGAATATGTACGTGTATTCTTTTGTCTGTTTTCTCGGTGGCCTCTGTTTCATTATTTAATCAATAATAAAAGTATATACTTATTATTTATTTATAGTATGAAAATTGAAGGTCCAACTAACACTTATATAATATCATCTGGATTCTAGCGAATTCCAGCCAACTAGGGTGAAAGTATATACCATCAAAATCAAACATATTCCTTATTTCATATGTGCTTTGAAATTTTCTTTCTATTCGAATTGAGAGTTTTACTAACTACACTTAAAAAGGAAAAAATAGAAAAGGAACGGAACAAACAAGTGATTGGACAGAAAAAAATGTCTTTTTGTAGGATTGACTCTAATTTGTAGAAATTATCATGGTGAATTTTTTTTAAATAGTTCGAACATGTTAAGGTATAATTATGATTAATTAGTATTATTTAGTATATATTTAAATATTTATTATAAAATATTACGTTTTTATTATTTTAATTCTGTTTAATTCTCCATTTCTTGCGCATAAGGGCATGGTGGTGGTGGCGAATAGTAGTGCGTGGTCCTTATTGTAGTCACACTCAAATAACTTGCCTAATAATAATGCGGTGATAGGTAGAAACTAGAAAGAAGCTTTTCCTCACGTCATGCTTGCTTATATAAAAATGGATGCATGCCCCTCATGTTCATGTTCATGTATATGTGTATAATGTAAAAATGTTAATAATGTAATATTTATATAGTGTAGCGAAAGAAAAGTTTGGTGTGGACAACCCAACAGAACACATGCAAGCACCGTCATGGAGTTAGGCAGATTAAAGGAACCTTCTTTTATTGTCAACACTAGTCTGTAATAGGGCATGTGCAAGTGATGTGATAGGATAGAGCCATGTTATACTCACCTCATCAAGCAATCAATTATCTCAATTCAGCTCCCCAACCCGTATACATTAGGCCTTATTAATGTAATATTATATTCTCTCATTTTCTTTGCTTTTATCTGTCTAACAAGACGCAATAATCAATCACATGCATGCTCTCTGTGTTACCCTAGTAGAATTGACTAAACGTCTCATGTCTCATAGTCGTAGCAACTTCTTTCTTTGTTTTTCACGTGACCATATCTGATCTTACTCCGCTTTGGGAGGCTAAGATGAAGCCTATAATGAATGGGAATACGACATGTTATAAAATTGGTATCTAAATGACTTAGTTGGATTATGGTTTAATTTACTGCATTTTAATTGAGCTCATTCAGATCTTTAAAGTTACAAAAAGTTGCAATTTTTTTTTGTTCACCAGAAGATAGGAAAATTTTCATGTATTTTAATGGCTTTACTGATATATTGGTATGACAAGTACAGTTAGGTAATCAATTAAAAATTTATTGTTTAATATTGTGTAATGACAAAAAAAACTATAAAAGGATACTCAAAAGACGGCTAAAAGTAATTCTCAAATACAACTTATTTGGTGAGGTAGCTGAGTTAGTATAAACTTGGTAGCTTTTGACTAATGGGCTTTGTTTATATGGGCTTTTTTTTTGGAATAATTTTCTTCTTTTGATTAATGGTTGAGAATTTATAGTCCAAACTGTACGATGGGTTTGAAAAAAAAAATGAAATAAAAGAGTAATAACTAATCAGATTTGTACTGTATTGGGTATATGACATTGTCAATCGTTATGGAAGATTTGAAGGTTAAAAAAGTGTCTGAAGAGAAAGGTGTAATTTTGGTGTCCCCTGAGATGTTCCTCAAAGGAACGCAATGTTGAGAAGCGTAATTGCTATGCTGAGTTCTGGCATCTTCCCAAGAAAAAGAGCCGATTTGAAGATATTCTAGCAGCGGACTCATCTCCCCGGCGACCTTCTCTTCAGTGGCTGACTCCTTGCGTCGTCATCTCCCTCCGCTATTGAAGCAGCAAGGTTTGCATATGGTAGGACATTGGATTTAATCAAGGAGTGCCGTAAGATTATGTGCATCAGGATTGGAGAGGTAGGTTCCACTAGGAGGGAGTGTAGCTGCTGTAAGTGTTTTTTTTTTTTAAATCGTAGTTATTTTTTGGGTTTGTTTTCGGGTTTGGTCGGTCTTCGGTGACCCTACCCAATGCCTTAATAAAAAAAAATCGTGTTTTCTAAAGAATATGATTGTTGGAGCAATAGTAGACAAACTTACAAAGAGGGGGTGTTACCGACGTGGTGGCTTTTGGGGTCTTCTACTTCTGTGTTCATGTCGATTGAATGGGTTCATTGGGTCGATGTAGCTTGGTATTGAACGATTTTTGGCATAGCGAGTGCAGTGCTGGACAGACAAAGTTGGTGGGATAAATACTCAGTGCCACTAAGTGGGTCGCATTTGAAGCAATAGATGTTGTTAGGCTGGTGGAATGAGAAAAAACGTGTACGACACATTAAATATATCCAATTGTGCTAATTGTTGTAATGATTCTAATTTATTCAGAAAGGATGGGGTCCTGCAGCGGTGTTGTAGAGGGAACGTGCCAGTGAAATGTGAGGAGTAAGGATGATTGGGTTCAACGCAACGGTGTAGATTTGGATAAGCAGATACATTCGTATTAGTGTTTGAAATTATGCTTTAATCTCTAAATGTGACATAGTTGGTAATATATGCTGTGGTTTAAATATTTGATTTTGAAGGAAAAAATGGGTCAACTACTTTATAGTAAGAGTTATGAGAGTGTTTTTTGGAGAAGGAAAACATTAGTAAAAATATGCCTTTTAACATAATGTGTTGTTATAGTTGTCAATTTAGATGGTAATATTAGTTCCTAATGATGCAACAGATGTCTGAGATGTATTTATTGAAAATTTGATGTGTATAGTAAATCAGGATTGAGAGCAGTGTTGTTAATGAATCGAATCAGTTGTTATTGACGGGTTTAACATTAAATTTTAGCTTCAAGTGTTTGTAACATTTGGTGATGTGGTTAGTCTTTTCTGGTGTTGTGAACCATAGTAATGCAATGAATTTAATCTTTTGGTGATTTGCATTATTTTTTATTTGGCCTGAATAACGGGGTGTTGATGGTTCAGTTTTTTTTAAACTGAACTGAAACTGCACAAACCATGTTAAATGGTTTAAAAACTGAACTAAACTGCTTTTTTACATAGAAATTAGTTTTAAATAAGTTTATCATGTAATGTATCAGTTTAAACTAGTTCATAAAAATAAAACCTGTTTTAATTCACTAAAGTAGTCTAAACTGATTTATATGCTACAACTAGTTTTTAACATACCCAAAATTAATTTTAACCTTTCTCCCATTTTTTGTCCACCTCTCTATCATCCCCTTTTTCTCCATCCACCTCTCTCCTCCCTCTACCTCTCTGTTGACCCCTCTTCTTTGTCTTTTTATCATCATTTATTTTTTCTTTAATATAAGTTAAATAAGTTCTTTTAGTTTAATAATTCGATAATAGATTTTAACTCCACACTTTTAAATGTTGCTAGCTAACTAATAATAAAGAAATAATAAATTTTAGTTACCTACTAGTATGCTTCAATGTATATGAACTATTAAAAAGATAAAAAAAATTAAAAGCCAGTCTAAATTTTTATTCTTAAATCTTTTGATGAAGTATATTATATATAAATAGTCGTTATTTTAAAAAGATTTAATGAGTACTCATTAATTACAAAAGTTCAATGAGTACTCATTAATTAAATCAAATTATTTTTTTGTCTTTTAATAATTCACAAACATTGAGAAATACTAAAAAGTAAAATTATTATTTTTTAATTTATTATTAATTAGCTAGCAATATTTAAACATGCAGACTTAAAATATATTATTAGATTATAAAAACAAAAGAATTTTTGTAATTTATATTTTTTAATCATTGTGAGTCCCATTCTATTGAACACCCAATATTCCAGGCCAAGTCAAATTAGATAAATTCGATTCATGAAATTGGCTAAACGTCATAGTAAATAGAATCAATTAGCAATAATCTATTTTGGCTGTAAATCGAAGTAGCTAGTTTCGAATTATATCACCGTACACTTTATTGGTAAATCAAAATAAATTACTTAGATTTATCACTGCACATCACAGAATGAGTGTAAATTAAATTTGTTTGCTTCGATTTACATAGTTATATACCAAAATGAGACATGCATATAAGCTTTTTAGATGTAAAACATTGATGTAATATTAGAAGCAATTTATGTTGTTCGTGTGAATTATCCTTAAATATATATCTACGACGAGGTTGGCAACATACAAGGGCACAAAGAAGAGCTAGAGTTACTCCTTGAAGTCCAAGAACAAGCCCAGATAAGGGAAGCAGTGTTGAAACAAAGGATGACAAATAGATATAATAAGAAAGTCATTCGAAGAAGCTTTGTCCTAGAAGACTTGGTCTTGATCAGAAACGACATTGGGGTCAACAAGTCGGGAGAAGGAAAGCTGGCTACCAATTGGAAAGGACCATACAAAATAAGTGAAGTCTTAGGAAAGGGATACTACAAGGTAACCGACTTGAGCGGTACCGAGCTACCTAGGTCGTGGCATACTTGTAACATGAAAAGGTATTATAGTTAAAAGCGAACTCCACTCCCTGGTGTACTCTTTTTCCCAACTTCATGGTTTTGTCCCAAAAAAGAATTTTCCTGAAGGGGGTTTTAACCAGGCATCAAGTGGAGACTAAGGGGTAATAACTTTAAAGCCCATAGCAGCAAAATGTACCTCCATCAATAAATAAAGATCTTTTTATAACATCTCATTGTAAATTCCATTAGTTATTATCATTATTTTATGAAACGCGCTAACTTAAGTTCAAAAAAACGAAAAAATTCCGTGAACGACCTACGCGGTCGGCAGAATAAAACGACGAGGTACAAGCCGGTGTAAAGAGGTTCCACGGACGATCATGATAACTCGGAATCCTAAGACCCTAGAACGACTACCTAGTCGGCGGATCCGAGCAAAAAGAAATGCATCGCAAGAATAACCTAAGTTACGAAACAAGTTCAATAAGCAAAAAATTGAACACAAAAGGAATACAAAAAGAGATAGAAAAATCCATCAAAAGTCAAAGGCAGGAGCTGTCTCAAGTCTTTGAAAATCAAGCAACTTAGACAAAGCAAAACCTGCCAAGATAAAAAGTTTTTTCCAGAACAAAAAGATCAAAGGGGTTTTTTTCTAAAAAACCTAACAAAAGAAAATCACAAAGAGCATGCACACACCAAATATATCTTAAGCCATTTTCCAAAAAAAGGGGCAAATTAAAATAATGCAAATTTTTTGTTAACGGCGAAAAGGCCAGAAGAGGCAACAACAAACCACAACAAAAAATAGATAAATTGTTCAAATAGGGGCCCACAAGCCAGGCCCCAAATAGCTGAAATCATCTAAGAGAAAGGATTAGAGTCACCAACTGGAAGGGAGTTCGGATCGGCAGCAGAAGAGGTCGGAGCAGCCTCGACAGCAACGGGAGTTGGAAGTTCTGAAGACGTCGGGAGAGTCCCCTCCTGTTGTTCCTCGCGAAGAGGAGACTCAACCAGCTTTTGTCCCCGAGTCTTCAGCTCGGAGTCCGTCTCAGGTCGGGGAGGAGAAACGATAGCTTCGTTTATAACAATCTTATTAGGATCCAAAGGAGAAAGGTCCAGGTCAGGAGCAATAACTCCAACCTGCTCCTTAAAAATCTCCCAGGCCTCCTCCGAGCTCTCAGCCACGGAGTCCTCCAAACCCTGATAGGCCTCCCGACCTTTTTCCAGCTCCCGTTGGAGATCAATATTTTTGGAGAAGACCCTGACGTAATTCTGCTCCGCCTTCTCCTTCAGGCCCTCTGCCATGACACACTGGGCCATCAACTTCTTCTCCCTCTCCTGAAGTCGGGACCTCTCCTCCTTCAACCAGGTAACTTCCCCCTCGAGCTTCTTCTCTTCCTCTTGATAGAGGCCAATCCTCCCCTCCAACTCCTCAACCTTTCAGGTAGAGGCCAAAGAGCTAATGGGTGTTTGGTCCAAGATATCAAGAAGTTTTGTACATACCCCAGCAGCCCGAACACTCCCCTGAACTAAAATTTGAAGATGGTTTCGAACGGAAGCATCATCCATACTAATGTGAGTATGGGGGAAGATATGATTCCGAACGAATTTGAGACCATTAAAATCAGCTTCCCCAGAAAGAGAAGAGCCAGACGCCGAAGTCTTACGCTTCTTTTTCTCGAGTTCGGGAGAAGGTCGGACTGGGGGGATGGGGGAAGGAAGAGAAGAAGCAGAGGCAGAAGTTACCATAATGGGATGAGAGGAGGTCCCCAGAGTCGGACTGGGGGGATGGGGGAAGGAAGAGAAGAAGCAGAGGCAGAAGTTACCATAATGGGATGAGAGGAGGTCCCCAGATCACGAGGAGGAGGAGGAGGAGGAGGAGGAGGAGGAGGAGGAAGAGGAGCGCCAGCGGCCCTCGCAGCGTCAGCTCGAGCCTGAGACCTTCTCTTGGCATCCTGAACTTTCTGGGTCTGCTCGAAATTTGGAGAGCCTAAGAGAAACTTTTTCGTATCCAAATTGGGGGCTCTCCCCCAAGCATCTCGGAAAAATTCCACGACAGCCTCTTCTATCTCATCCAAATCCTCCAGGCCATATTTCTCTACAGGAGAGGCCTCGAACCAATAGAGAGGAAATCGGGAGTTGGAGTCTTCATCAAGAAAAAAAGGATGGTGTCCCTCTACAACTTGGACTTTGAAAAAGAAACTTTTGAAATCGTAGAAAGAATCGTCAAATACAGAAAAAATTTTCCGACCTTGATTGGCTCGGAAAGAAATCAACTGTTACTTATTATTTTGCCCACTAAAGGGCTTGGTCATATAAAAAAGATAGAAAAAGATCTTCAAAGAGATCGGAAAATTCTCATAAAACCCCAAGAATTGGGGTGAAGTTGGGTGGGAGCAACTTGGCAGTGGTGCAACACACTTATCTCAAAATCTGAAAAAGGCAGAAGAACCCCCAGGCGGTTAAAAAAGCAGTCGTACATAAAGAAAAAATGGGGATCAGAACCAGAAATTATCCCAAAACAAACCCAGTCTTCAGGACCCGGGGTTATCGACTCATACTTGGGCTCGTCTTCATTAGAACCACAAATCCTGTGATGAGTGCGAAGGTCGGTGATGTAATCGGTATCCACTAAGGATTCCTCCCCAAGAACAGTATCATCTACCCACTCAGAAACGGAAGAAGACATCTTTTCCAATAAAAGGAAGTGGATGAAAAAGCGACAAAAACCTACAAAGAAAAAAATGGAAAGGATCAAACAACAGAGCCTCTAAAAGTCGAGACAACCTCTCTAAAAGAGCTAGAAAACAGAACTGCTAGACCAACGTATTCGCTAAGAAACCAAGAAACCACAAGAGGCAGGCAAACCTCCTCTAAACGCACAAAGCAAAATATCAACGTAAATGGTAGAAAAAGGAGGAGAAAAGGCTAACCTTTGTTGATAAAAGCAGAAGAAAGCAGAGGCAACAACAATGTAGAACTCCAAGAAGGAATGCAAAAAAGCTTTTTCCTTGAAAAAGTAAGGATTGCAGGTAAGAAATTTTCAGAAGACGAAAGGAAACAGAGAAAAGAGAGGAAAAAGTATTTATAAACATGTTAGGGGCATAAAGGTAAACTGATGCGATCATTAAAGAAACGCACCGTTACCAATGTAACTGCTCTCCACGTATAAATACGAAAACCCCCAACGGACGCGACGTTTGATTAGACGCGACGGTTGAGAAAATCGAAAATCATGTCGGTTTTAAAATCACGTCGGTTTCAAATTCACGTCGGCTACGCACCCGAATTCATATACTCGAATCCAACTCATAAACAAAAGAGATCAGACTCGAGTAGGGGCGCTGTTCATACCCTGCCCTAACACTATGGTTCAGGCCCAAACACACTAAAAGGTCCAATTCAAAGATTGGCTTTCGCTTCCCACCGACCTCCTCGAAAGAGGTCAGATCCAACACAGACTCCTTCCCTAAGAAGTCGGACTTGAAGGATAGCTGGCAAATAGCACTTATTCAAATAAGTAACTGCCTCTAAAATCTCTCAACCCACTTCCAAGAGCCATATCCCAACTACCCTAAGATAAAGAGACGGTTATCCACCTTAAAAGGTGGAACTACTCCAACGATGGTTATTGGTTCACCACTATAAATACACTAACACCCCTCAGGTATCTCTAAGTTCCAATACTCTCTAAACCTGCTTAAACCCCTTGCTGACTTAGGCATCGAAGTGTCTTTACAGGTACCACATCCCATTCTCTCACAAGCACTAGTCGGACGGCGGCTCTCAGACGTGAGGCAAGTCGAAGTCCACCTCCTTTTTGACGCTCGGGCCTATTCTCCAAGCCCAATCCACCAGTTTCAAGTTACCCACGTAACAGCATAATTGAAGTAATTTCAAATTTTTACCGAAACCCGCCTGTTAAAAAAATTACAATTTTTTATGTTTGGAATTTAAATTAAAAATTGGAACTATGAAAATAAGTGGATCATCAATTATTCCTTTTCAACCAATATTATGCACTCGAAATTTTAAAATTTTCACTTTAACACTTTTAAGCTTAATTTTGCATGTTCCTGGCAAATGAAAAATTATGATTCTTTTTTTTTTGTTTACCCAAACAGTATCCCCCAACCCGACATTTGCTTAAGCAGACGAGTGAGCTAACCACTCGACCAACCCAAGTTGGTTAAAAATTATTTGATTCTAAATAGTCTTGTTACCTCTCCCAAGGCCTAGCGACTCTTTTTTTTTTTTAAAGATCAATACCCAAACTTTTTAATTCTTTCGAAACAAATTTTTTCTTACACATTACGAAGCCCACAAAATCCAACAAAAATGCATAGCCCAATTTTTGTATTGGATACAATTGTCAGGTCCGCTTTAGCATTGGCTTACCAAAATGACAATATCCAATGCAAGGACACACAACATGTCATTAAATTGATCTGCCAAGCACGTCCAAAAAAAAAAAAATGATCTGCCAAGGTTATGGGTTCCACCGGTTAAAGGAGCACCCTGCACCATTTCTATTAGAGTTTACATCAACAACTTAACACAAAATCTACAACGTTTAAATTCTTTAATGTATATCTGAATAGCTTTGCACACTGATATAGCGCTATGCCAGTAAAGTGGCCTGTAATACGTGAAAACTTTCCCAGAAGATGTGTCATTTGAATCTATCTAAATTTGCGACTTGTTAATGAGAATTTATAATAGTACCATATTTATTAACCAAACTAATTAATAGTCTAAGGTTACCTAAACAATTGAGATACAATCTACCATCAGGAGGACACACTAAAGTACTAAACACATGAATTAAAATAAAAATATTTAAAAATTTTTATTAATGATAAACTTATCATATATCCTTAAAACACATATTAACTAATTTTTTTTAAAAAAAGGGCCAATTCTCTTGTGTCTTTTAAAATCATGTTGAAATTATGAAATCTGGCTTGTACAATGGTTAAATACGGGCCTGGCTAACACAGACTTTGAGCTTCAGTAGGCCCAAGTACTGAAATCAGTTTTGTCTGCAAGCCCAGAATACTGCAATTTCCCAATGCAAGGGGTAGCCACCAATGTTGAAAATAATTACTTGCCGCCTTCGTTGTTTGGGGCCGCAGAGAGAGAATGAAGTCACCACTCAAAGTCAATACAAACTCAAATCATCAATCTCTTCTTTAGTTAATTTTCTTTCACAACACAAAAAATCTAAACTTGAAGCTTCAAGATAAGCATGGCTGAAAATAAGCAACCAACAGACTTGAACGGAGCCTACTATGGCCCCGCCATCCCCCCGGCGGAACGAAGAAGAAGCAGCTGCTGCTGCCTCTTCAGCGTCATCTGGAAGCTTCTACTTGTGCTCATCATTCTCGCTGTGATCGCAGGCTTTGTATTCTGGGTGGTTGTTCAACCGCGCATATTCAAGTTTTACGTGAACGAGTCTCTGGAATTGAAGGCCTAATTATGCATTCAAGCTTCGATAATAATTAGGATCATATCGACCGCTAATCGCCTCTGTTTACTTTCTTCTTCGATTAGGCACCATGCCAACCTGTGTTAATTAAACTGCGAGCTGCACCAAAACAACAGTCCGAGTTAATATAACTAAATAAATAAGTTCCACTTTTAAATAAAAAATATTTATAAAAAGATGTTTTTAATATAACTCATTCAATTCATTCACCTGGCGTGAAATTTTCTTCTAGAGTTGGTTCGTGGCGATTTCGGGAGAGATAGAAGAAGATATTGAGAAAAGTCATTCAATTCAACGATGCTACATCGAAACATGCACCCAGTCAATTCAATCCACTCTTGATCCATTCCATTGATACACAACCGCGTTAATCCCTTCTACAATTCTACTATATATACTCATTATTATTCTCATCTATCTACCTCATCGTGCTTCTAACATTCATTCAATCACACTTGTTCATTTCTATTTAATTTCTATCTCTTAATTAATTAAGCATGGCTGATAATAAGCAACCAAACTTGAACGGAGCCTACTACGGACCAGCCATTCCACCGGCTGAGCCGCCTCGGCGCTACCGCCCTGACCGAAGCAGAAGAAGCTGCTTCTGCTGCCTATTCAGCGTCTTCTGGAAGATTCTTCTTGCGCTCATCGTGCTGGTCGTGATAGCAGGAGTCATATTCTACCTGGTGGTTCAGCCTCGCATATTCAAGTTCTACGTCAACGACGCAGAAATAACGCAATTCGATTACAACACCAACACCACCCAACTCCGCTACAACATGGTGCTCAACTTCACCGCCCACAACCCCAACAAGAAACTCGGCATCTACTACGATCAAGTGCTGGCCAAAGCCTTCTACGAGGACACCGACTTCGCCTCCGCCAACGTCATCACTTTCATGAACTCCTTCAGGCAAGACAAGAAGGGAACCAACCCTATGAGCGGTGTTTTCTCAGGTCAACAATTGATTTTCCTCGATTATAGCCAGTACACGCAGATCACTGATGATAAGAACCGTAGGAGTTTTGACATCTACGTCAAGCT
This sequence comes from Arachis ipaensis, assembly GCF_000816755.2. Classification (NCBI taxonomy): domain Eukaryota; kingdom Viridiplantae; phylum Streptophyta; class Magnoliopsida; order Fabales; family Fabaceae; genus Arachis; species Arachis ipaensis. The sequence goes on from NC_029794.2 coordinate 130,784,706, forward strand.
CTACTTTCATATCAGGTTCAGGCTTGGGGATCTCATTTCTGGCACCTACAAGCCCAGAGTCAAGTGTGATCTCAAGGTTCCATTCATCAATGGCACCAATGCTTTCACCGTCTTTACGCCCACCAAGTGCGATATTGATTTCTGATTCTCACCTTCACAATTTCTTGTTATTTTATTCATTCTTTATTTGTTATTTCACTGTCTTTGTATAATAATGTGAATCTATATGCCTCATTCCATTTAATAAAGTATGTTTTCATGGTGCAAAACTGCAAATCGATCGCTTAAATCTCTGTCTTCTACTCTTCTTCATCTTTTATTCCTTTCTTTGTGGGTTTGAGGATTTATCTGTTAATTTAAATGAATATGAATTTTGTTGTATACTTATCAATTGCGGCTAAGAGTGGACTAGCCTATAAGAAGAGAATATGTGGTGATACAATGAGTTGAAGACATATTTAGAACATTCAAACTTTTGTCCAATTGGATACAAGAAAGGTAACCATACCACTATGCTAGAATGCTTTTTATTATTATAGAGATAAATTACTTGTAGTATATAATAATAGGTAAATGCTCACATGCAGTTGTCTTTATAAGAAGTTAATAGTTGAAAAATTTTAAATGATATTTAGTCAAACTTGTTAAATCATCTAACGATTCTTAAATATCAACTTCACATGAAAATAACTGTATGTGAGTTTTCACCTATAATAATATAATAATACAATAAATATAAACTAATTAATAAAGTATTAAAATTTAAAAATGATAATTATTTTTATAAAAACAAAATAAAAGTACTTATAATAAAAAAATAATTAAATTTTATATAATTATTTAATTATACCGAGTTAATCGGTTCGACCAGTAACTCACCAATTGAACCAATAACCGAGTGACCTAGTAGTCTTACACCGGTGCGGTTCTGACGTCCATTAGACTGGTGTGGAGCGCAATAATTTGCATGAGTTTAAATATCATCTAAAATTTTTCAACTATTAACTTCATATGAAGACAACTGTATGTGAGCCTTTATCTATTATTATATATTACAAGTATTCATTGAAAAAATAATATTAATAGATATCATATAATCATAAAAAAAATAAATTGTGATTAATAAATTTTTTTTGTTTATTTTTTTAATTTGTATATATTTAATAAAATTTATAGTTAAATAAAATATAATTAATTTTAAAATGAGTGACTTTAAAATTAAAATAAATTGAATATAAATAAAATAAAATATTGTTATATATATTATAATTTGTCTATATAATAATAAGAAGCATTCTAGTACAGTGATATGATCACTTTCCTTATATCCATGAGGGCAAGGGTTTGAATCTCTTCTAAAACATTTTAAAAAAATTTTCACATATCACAAGTTTGACATTTGGTAGTGCTAGAGCATATAGAGCACAGTAGACCTCCAGAGAGCTGGAGCATCCTAAATTCGTCATCAACTCATTAAATTACCACATGTCTTTTTTCTATAAGCTAGTCAACTCTTGGTCACTCTTAGTCACCACTTCCCATGCTACCATAGAATTTTCCTTATAATATTGGATGTACTAAGTGTATATTAGAATTAGCCACCAAAATTAGTCACTAATATAAAATATATATTAAAATATACATCTTGAAAATAAATTAAATCACATATGTATTTGTTACGGTGGGTAACCGGAGATTAATGGGTCGGATGGGGTTGGTTGGCCCAAACGTGTAAAAGAGGTGGCTGTCGAGTGGACCTGGTACTCGGTGTTCCTCCGTCCGACTTGTACGTGAGACAGAATGGGGGGTGGTACCTGCAAAGACACTCCAATGCCTAAGTTAGCAAGAGTGTGAGCAGGTTAGAGAGTATATTGGAACTTGCTGATACCTGAATGGTGTCAGTGTATTTATAGTGGTGAACCAATAACCACCGCTGAAGTAGTGCCACCTTTTTAGGTGTTTAACCGTTCCCATATCTTAGGGAGGTTAAGATATGATTCTAGCGCCATAGCGCCAGTTTTACCATTATGCCCCTAACGTCTTTATAAATACTTTCCCTCTCTTTCGTTGTTTCGTTTCTGCAATCTTTCAAATTTCCCTTGCATTTGTTCGTGCTGCATTCTTGCATTTCGAAGGCTTTTACTTCTTGCAGTCTTGATTTCAGACTTAAAGGTTAGCTTTTTTTTCCCTTTCTGTAACATGCTTTCTATTTTCGTGCCTTTATTTTGTAGGTAGGCTGGTTTGTAGGCTTTAGTTCCGTACTCCCTCCCTTTAGAGACCGTGTGTTGATTTTCCTTTTCTTTTTGTAGGTTTCTTGTCACCCTTTTTAAGAAAAGAAAATGGCTTCCGTAGATGTTCTTTCTCAGTGGGTCGATGTCACGGTTCTAGGGGAGGAGCCTTCGGTCGATACCGAGTTTATCACCCACCTTCGTACTCATCATAGAATTTGTACGTCTGAAGAGGATGAGCCGAAGTACGAGTTGGTAGTCCCGGGTCCAGAAGACCGGGTTTGCTTCGGGAAGGCCGACGAGGCGGCCCCTCATTTCTTTTTTATGTATGAGAGTATGGTCACCCGTTTGGGCGTTTTTCTTCCATTTTCAGAGTTTGAAATGTCTGTGTTACGTCATTGCCGGGTTGCTCCCACCCAGCTTCACACCAACTCTTGGGGTTTTTTGAAAATTTACCAATTTATCAGCCAGGCTTTAGAGTTCCCGACTTCTCTGAGGATTTTCTTCTATCTCTTCCACATGACCAAGCCCTTCAGTGGGTTAAATAATAAGCAACAGTGGGTGTCCTTCCAGGCCATACAAGGTCGGAGGCTTTTTACCCTTTTTGACGAATCCTTTCACGATTTCAAAAACTATTTTTTCAAAGTTCAAGCAGTAGAGGGTCACCACCCCTTTTTCCTGGATGACAATTCTTCCCCCCGATTTCCTTTATACTGGTTGGAAGCCTCCCCTTGTGAAAAATATGGCCTTGACGACCTGGATGAGGTGGAGGCGGCCATTGTGGGGTTTCTCCGAGAAGTGTGGGGGAGGGCCCCATACTTGGATACTAAAAAATTTCTCCAGGGGTCGCCGGCCTTTGTCCAGTCACAACTAGGTAGCTTTTTTGCGTTTCTCACTTATTTCCGACTTGCAATTTCTTTTACCGACTTGTCTGACTTTTAGCGACCAATTTGTTTTTGCAGAGATGGCAAAGAAAAACGCTCAAGAGTCTTTCCAGAGGGTTCAGGAAGCCAAGGCAAAGTCTCGTGCCAGATCTGGTGGTGCTAGGGCGATTGTCTCTCCTTCTCCTCCTCCTCGGAACGTTGGGACTCCTTCCCAGCCTATTGTAATTTCTTCCTTTGCTTCCTCTCTGCCACCCCCTTCTGTCCGACCTATTCCTGAACCAGAGCCGAAGAAGCGTAAGACCATAGAGTCTGGCGCTTCTGGTGAGGTGGACGCTCTTGCGTTCGTCCGAAAGAACATCTATCCTCATGCTCGTATGAGTATGGATGATGTTTCTGTTCGGCACTACCTTGGAAGGCCTATACCGAGTTGGAGGACTCTATTGCGGATGGTGCTGATGAGGCCTGGAGGGTTTTCAAGGAGCAGGTCGGAGTTATTGCTCCTGACTTGGACCTTTCTCCTTTGGACCCTGATAAGGTCGTCATTGATGGTGCCATCGTGGATCCTCCTGTCCCCGTGGTGGAGTCCGAGTCTGATTTGAAGACTCGGGGGCAGAGGATCATAGAGTCCCCTCCTCGCTCTAAGGACGCTCCGAGTTCTTCTGCTGCTCCTCCGACTTTCTCTCCAACTCCTGGTCCTGGTGGTGGTGATCCTCCTACTCCTCTTGCAAAGAAGTGAATTGGCTATTGGGGGTCCGGCCTGTGGACCCCCCATTTTTAAACTCTTTATATTTATTTGTTGATGTTTGAACAATTTTTGGCCTTTTAAGGCCGTAAACAAAACAATTTATGATGCCCTTTTTAAATAAGGGTTTAATTTAGCGTTTTAAATAAATGCCCTTTTTGGATAAGGGTTTTGGGTTACCTTATGCGCGCATGCTTTTCTGTTCGTGGTTCTTTTGACTCTTTGATCTTTTCTGGAAAAAACCTTTTCTTTGGGGCTTGCCTGCTTTTCTGAATCTCTTTGATCCTTAAGGCAGCCTTACAACTTTTTCTTAGTTTTTTCCTATCTCTTTTTGTTATTCCTAGCACTCAATTTTGTTTTATTGAGTTTTTCGTGACTTAGGCTACTTTTGCGATTCATTTTAATTTTACTCGGTTTCGCATTCCGACTTACGAGTCGGACGGCTCCCGAGTTTATCATGATCGACTTTCATAGCCTCTTTACGCCGACTTGTACCTCGTCGTTTTATCCAGACGACCATCTAGGTCGGTTCATGGGATTTTCACGTTTTGTCGAGCTTAAATCGGCGCGTTTCGTAGAAGGGGAATAAAAAGGAAATTTAAAAGAGATATTTAAAATGAAAGGGATCTTTATTAATTGAGGAGGTACCTTATTGCTACTAAGGATCAATCCTGCGATCAAGGCTTCGTATTCTGCCTGATTATTTGAAGCTGGGAATTCGAACTTGAGGGAAACTTCTATCTGGGTTCCCCTTTCATCTACCAATATTATGCCTGCGCCGCTTCCTGTTTTATTGGAGGATCCATCTACGTAGAGTTCCCATGTAGTTGGTTTATCCTCTTGATCCCCTGCATATTCTGCAATGAAGTCGGCGAGGCACTGAGCTTTAATCGCCGTCCGAGTTTCGTACTTCAAGTCGAACTCGGAGAGCTCTATTGCCCATTGAACCATTCTTCCTGCCACATCCGTCTTTTGGAGGATTTGCTTCATGGGTTGGTTCGTGCGGACTCTTATTGTGTGAGTTTGGAAGTAAGGCCGTAGCCTTCGAGAGGCTGTTACTAAGGAGTAGGCAAACTTTTCTAATTTGTGATACCTTAGCTCAGGGCCCTGTAGAACTTTACTGATGAAGTAGATTGGGTGTTGACCGTCCTTGTCTTCTCTTATCAAGGCTGCTGAGACAGTCTTGTCTGCCACGGATAGGTATAGGACGAGGTCCTTTCCGGCTACAGGTCGGGTCAAAATAGGAGGTTGGCTCAAAAACTTTTTGAACTCCTGGAATGCCTCCTTGCATTCGGGAGTCCATTCAAACTGGTGTCCCTTTCTCAACAGGGAGAACAGTGGAAGGGATCTTAGTGCTGATCCCGCCAAAAATCTGGAGAGAGCTGCTAGTCGGCCACTCAGCTGTTGGACCTCCCTCAAACAAGTCGGGCTTTTCATTTCTAAGATAGCTCTACACTTGTCGGGATTGGCTTCAATCCCTCTTTGTGTTAGCATGAATCCTAGAAATTTTCCTACCTCCACCGCGAAGGTGCACTTTGCAGGATTTAGTCTCATCCCGTGCAACCTTATGGTGTCAAAGACTTGTGAAAGGTCGGACAAGAGGTCGACTTCTTTCTTGGTCTTTACCAGCATATCGTCGACGTACAATTCCATTAAGCTCCCTAAGTGAGGGGCAAACACCTTATTCATCAGCCTTTGATATGTGGCCCCTGCATTTTTTAATCCAAATGGCATGACCACGTAGCAAAAGTTAGCTTTGGGCGTGATGAATGATGTTTTTTCCTGGTCTGGTTCATACATAGGGATCTTAGGGTTTCCCCTAGGTTGGCTCCTATGTGAGTGTTTTTTCCTTCCTCTTCGCCGACCTGAATCTCCTCGGTTTTTCCTCCGGGCTGGGGTCGCAGCTCTTCTTTAATCCTTGCTCCACCGAGCTCTATTGTGTGAGCTTCTTTGCCTTTTCCTCTCAGGTTTAGGCTTTCATTATAGCACTTCCTTGCCAGCTTCTAGTCTCCCCTCACCGTTGCTATCCCCGCTGAGGTCGGGAATTTCATGCAGAGGTGGGGCGTCGATACCACCGCTCCGAGTCGATTAAGGGTAGCTCTGCCGATTAAAGCATTATAGGCCGACCCCACGTCGATGACTATGAAGTCTATACTCAGAGTCTTTGATTTATCCTCCTTTCCAAAGGTGGTGTGGAGGGGCAAAAATCCTAGTGGCTTTATTGGCGTGTCGCCTAATCCGTACAAGGTGTCGGGGTAAGCTCTTAACTCTTTCTCCTCTAACCCTAGTTTGTCGAAAGCGGGCTTGAAGAGGATGTCCGCCGAGCTTCCTTGGTCTACTAGTGTTCTGTGTAGATGGGCGTTTGCCAGGATCATGGTGATTACCACTGGGTCGTCGTGCCCAGGGATTATTCCTCGCCCATCTTCCTTTGTGAATGAGATGGTTGGAAAGTCGGAGGACCCCTCTTCGATCTGGTAAACTCTTTTGAGATGTCTTTTACGAGAGGATTTTGTGAGTCCCCCTCCCGCAAATCCTCCTGAGATCATATGGGTATGTCTCTCCGGAGTTTGTGGTGGTGGGTCTCTTCTATCCATATCATCTCGCTTTCTTTTTCCATGATTGTCCGACCTTTCTAGGAGATATCTGTCAAGCCGACCTTCTCTGGCCAGTTTTTCTATCACATTTTTAAGGTCGTAACAGTCGTTTGTGGAGTGCCCATATATTTTATGGTACTCACAGTAATCACCGCGGCTCCCTCCTCTTTTATTTTTGATGGGCCTGGGGGGAGGCAGCCTTTCGGTATTGCAAATTTCTCTGTATACATCCACTACAGGAACTTTCAGTGGAGTATAAGTGATATTTTCTTGGCCTATCGAGGCCGAGCTCTTCCTTCTTTTTTGCTTCCCTCTCCCTCTCTTTCGTTGAGGGAGGGTGACCATGTTGCCAACTCGGGTCTCTTAGCCTAGCGTTTTCTTCTATATTGATGTACTTTTCAGCTCTTTCCTGTACATCACTTAAAGAGGCGGGGTGTCTTTTTGATATGGACTGTGAGAAGGGACCCTCTCTAAGACCGTTGACTAGCCCCATGATGACTACTTCGGTGGGCAGGTCTTGAATTTCCAAACATGCTTTGTTGAACCTTTCCATATAGGCCCGTAAGGACTCCCCGACCTCCTGTTTTATCCCCAGGAGACTTGGTGCATGTTTTACTTTGTCTTTCTGGATGGAGAACCTCATCAAGAACTTTCTTGAGAGGTCTTCAAAACTGGTAATTGACCTCGGAGGGAGGTTGTCGAACCACTTCATCGCTGCTTTTGACAAGGTTGTCGGAAAAGCTTTGCATCGCGTAGCGTCAGAAGCGTCAACCAGATACATCCGACTTTTAAAGTTGCCCAGATGATGCTTTGGATCAGTGGTTCCGTCGTAGAGGTCCATGTCGGGGCTTCTAAAGTTTCTCGGAACTTTTGCCCTCATTATGTCCTCACTAAAAGGATCTTTCTCCCCTAAGGGCGAATCTTCTCTACCGTCATGGGAGTTCTGACCTTTGAGGGAGGATTCTAACTTTAAGAGTTTTCTTTCTAACTCTTTTCATCGCTCCATCTCCTCTTTTAGGTTCTTTTCGGTTTCCTTTTGTCGTTCCCGTTCCTGTTCTAGCTGCTCGAGGCGACTGTGGACTAGTCCCATGAGCTCAATTGCGTGGGATGGTCCTTCTTTTTCTGATTCACGCCCCTCCGAGGAATTTACCTTCGGGTTTTTGATTCCGGAGGTGCCTTCCCTGGGTTGATCATTGGCTTCCTGGTGAAGGGTCTGGGCTGCCTATTGTTTCCATTACCTTCGGGTTTTTGATTCCGGAGGTGCCTTCCCTGGGTTGATCATTGGCTTCCTGGTGAAGGGTCTGGTCTGCCTCATTGTTTCCAGTGTTCAGATTCTCTTGTTCAGAATCTGTCTCCACATGACCCTCTTCAAGGGATCTATCCGCCATCACTGGTTGATCTCTCGGGTCCCCGGCAACGGCGCCAATGTTACGGTGGGTAACCGGAGATTAATGGGCCGGATGGCGTTGGTTGGCCCAAATGTGTAAAGGAGGTGGCTGTCGAGTGGACCTGGTACTCGGTGTTCCTCCGTCCGACTTGTACGTGAGACAGAATGGGAGGTGGTACCTGCAAAGACACTCCAATGCCTAAGTTAGCAAGAGTGTGAGCAGGTTAGAGAGTATATTGGAACTTGCTGATACCTGAATGGTGTCAGTGTATTTATAGTGGTGAACCAATAACCACCGCTAAAGTAGTGCCACCTTTTTAGGTGTTTAACCGTTCCCATATCTTAGGGAGGTTAAGATATGGCTCTATGAAGTGGTTAGAGAGTTTCTAGGGGCAGTTACTCACTCGAATGAGTGTTATCTGCCAGCTGACCCTCGTATCCGACTTCTTTGGAGCAGGTCGTGCTTAGTACCGACTTCTGGGGATGAAGGCTGGTACTGGGTGAGGGCCAACCCTTTGGGTTGGGCCTTTTTGCTTGGATCCTGGACCTTAATTCTTGGGCCAGGGTATGAACAGTATTTATATACAAATATATTAGTAGTTAATTTTAATAACTGATTTTAGTGTACAAATAATATTTTTGTTATAATATACGTAATCATTTTAATATATTGGTCCCATTTGTTTTCCTAGTTATTGCATTGTAAATAGAATTTAATTTTCATGATGTTGAAAGTAAAAATGTTTTTTAAATTCAGTATTTTACTATTTCTACATTTACAGAATAATTTGTTCCGAGGATTATCTGAAACGATTATTTGAGTTTAAATGTGATGTCCAAATTTTGTAGGAGGTTGCGTCCAACTTATTCTGGTGCTGAGGTACTGCCGTCCGAATTCCTCGTGAGGAGGTGGGGGTGGTACCTGCAAGAGACTCCGATGCTTAAATTAGCAAGGGTTTTAGGCAGGTTTTTAGTAGATTAGAACGTGAATATACCTGAGTAATGTCAGTGTATTTATAGTAAAGTATAGTAGTTATACTTTTGTTGGTGGATAACTGTTCATTTTATCTTGGGAGTTTGTTAGAATTTAGCTTTTAGTAAAGATAGGGATAGTAGGAAAGATTCGAGAAGGCAGTTACTTATTTGGATAAGTAAAACTGGACCTCTTTTGTCGTGTCCAACCTCTTAAGAGGTCGGGTAAGTTAGGAGAGGCCATCTTTTTGGTTGGGCCTTTTATCATTATTGGGCCTAGCTTTATTTCTGGACCAAAATATGAACAGTGTCCCTATTTGAGTCTGAACTTTCATGAGGTCGGGCCCAAGCATTCGTGGCTTCAGTTTTCATCGTCGGGTACGCCGCTTTTAGGAGGTCGGATACTCGACATGTTTCAAAATTTTTAAACGTTGCTTCTTTAAAAGCCTCTTCTCTTATAAAAGCTTCTTCTCTTCATTATTCTCTCTTTTTCGTTTTTGAAACACTTTTCATTTCGTCTTTCCTTTCTTCAAAATACTCATTTGTTCTTTCTTTGTAACTGACTAACCGTTTCTTGGTTTTGAGATTTTTCCATCTTGATTTCTTTGAATTTTTTTTTGCGCTTTGAAGAGGAACGTTCGAATTTTTCTGCTGCTTGAAGAGCACTTTCCTTTTTGCATCTTCGTCAAGGCTGGTAATTTTATCTGCCTTTTTTGTTTTTCAATTACTTTGAGTACTTGTATTTGGTTGTTTTAGATGATACCTTGAGTTAGTGTTTTTGGAAAGTTTGGACAGAGACTTTTGCTTTTCTTTTAGCCATTACTACTCGTTTATTGCTAAAAATACTTTTGAAACTGTTTATTGTCTGGGATTATTGTTGTGGACTTTGGTTGTGTCTTGAAATTTCTTGAAAATTGTTGCTAGTTGTTGTTGTGGACTATTATCGTGTTGTCCCCAAATGGTGTTGCTGTTGCTAGTTCAGAAGTGACGCCATTTCTATTCCTTGACCTTATTTGAAAAACTATTTTTGAAATCGTGCTTTATGTTCTGTTTGTTGAAAACCCGACTACTTTTGCTTGGTGTTCGAGTTTTTTAGAGATGATTTCTTTGTTGTATTTGTAGATATAGTTTTATGTCTCGATCTGTTATTCTCAACATGTCAACAAAAGTCCCATCTTCTCTTTTATCTTGTGTAGATACTACTGTCCTTACTCCTGTACTTGTGATTGATAGAGAATATGCTGAGACTTTTGGTAGGCACCATAGGTTCTGTGAAAATCGAGAGGATGAGCGAAATTATGAGACAGTTATAGCTGATCCTGAGGAGAGGGTGTATTTTTTCCCCTTAGATAAGTCGGAATACCTCTTCTTTTACGCTTATGATTGTTTTTTCACTAAACTAGACGTTAGGCTTTCCTTTTCCGACTTTGAGAGTAATGCTCTTTGGACTTGCAATGTTGCTCCTTTCCAACTTCATCCTAATTCTTGGGCCTTTCTCAAAATATACCAACTTCTATGTCAGGAGCTTGATATCCGACCTTCAATCAATGTTTTCTTTTATCTTTTTGTTTTGATCAAGTCCTTTGGTTCAAAAAATATAGCTTAGCTTTTCTTTCGTGCCGTCCATGGTAGAAAGGTTTTCTCTATTTTTGACGAGTCCTTCCGTGATTTCAAAAATTATTTTTTCAAAATCCGAGTTATAGAGGAGGTCCGGCCTTTCTTCTTAGATGAGAATGATGAACCCTGTTTTTTCTTATATTGGAAAGAGGAACCCGTGATAGCCAAATATAATGTAGATGGCTTAGATGAGCTTGAAAAGGGTGTAATTGACTTATTCCAAGAGTGCTGGGGCTGGGCTTCTTACTTGGACACCAAAAAGTTCTTAGGGGATCCCAGTCAACTCCGATCCGAACTAAGTAGCTTTCTTACCTTTTGCTTATAAATTTTAGTTGCGAGTTTGTATTGACAAGTGATGTGCCTTTACTTGCTTTTACAGAAAAAATGGCTCCTAAGTCGGCTACCATGGCCGAGCCACCAGAGAGAATGTTGTGGCTCGTGGTATTCAACAAAAGAAAATCGGGGATACTTCTACCCGATCTACTCCCAAAAAATCAGATTCGGGTACATCAACTTCAAAGAAGATTATACCTATCCCAACAACTCGGCTAATTACTCTTGACTCTCTTTCAAAAAGTGTTAGGGCACGCCTTTTTACTTCTTCCTCTGAACCACCTCCGAAAAGACAAAAGATTGTCGAGGGAGTAGTATTTACAATAAGAGATTTGACGTGCTTGCTTGGAGTGAGAAAAACATTCTCCCTTATAGCCATATTAGCATGAACGATGTGGCTATCCAGAACCACCTTCAACTCCTAGCCCGAAGTGAAATTCGGGCGGCAGATGTGTGAGCTGCCTTGGCCAAGGAGTTAGAGAAAATTCCTATCAGCGCCATTCACAGCTCTCTGGTGGCTGCTTGAGTTGAAGTGGAGAGGCTGAAGGAGATCAACAAAGAATTGGAGGAGGAGAGGGATGGGCTGATGTCCGACTTGAATAAAGCTCAGGCCAAGGCGAAAAAGGCAGAGACGATCGTGGCCATGTCAAAAGGGTTGAAGAAGAAAGCAGAAGAGAGCTATACCCATATTATAAAATTCTTTATAATATTAGTTTCTCACCATATATTTTTTAAATAAAATTAAAAATAAAATATAACAAAAAATTATACTTAATGAAATAACTAAAAAAATGGAGAAGAATTATTATTACAATTATTATGAGGTAGAAATTTAGGTGTAGTTGATTTCATGTAAAGTTGATATTTGAGAATTGTTAGATGAAAATTTAGTCAAATCAATCAAATCATCTAACGACTCTCAAATATTAACTTTACGTAAAGTTAACTGGAGCTGAATTTCCACCTTATTATGATAGTTTAACTAAAGATTTTATGTTGAGTTTTGAAAATAGAGAAAGAAAGAGAGGGAAAAAGTGGGACAGATGGGAGATGCATAGAGGAGTTAAGTGTAACGAGTCTCGTCCTCACAGCGTGACAATGGATAAGACATTGTTGACTACTTCCCTTTAGAGTTCCCTGCAACTCGCTATCTTTGAAATGGCGACCTCTCCATTCACTACCTCCTTACTCACACTCCGCGCTTCTTCTTCTTCTTCTTATTCTAAACTCTCCTTCATCAGAGCCTCATCAAGAAGAGATCTCTTCAAGGGCGTTGCATTGCAGGCTCTTCCACTGCTTCTTCTCAGACCCTCACTCGCCAGAGAGGTTGAAGTTGGCTCTTTCCTTCCTCCTTCCCCTTCCGACCCCTCTTTTGTTCTCTTCAAAGCTTCTCCCAAGGACACCCCTGCCCTTCGAGCAGGAAATGTGCAGCCATACCAATTCATCCTCCCACCCACTTGGAAACAGGCACGTGTGGCAAACATATTATCTGGAAATTACTGTCAGCCAAAATGCGCAGAGCCTTGGGTTGAGGTCAAATTTGAAGATGAAAAACAGGGTAAAGTGCAGGTAGTGGCGTCGCCGTTAATACGCCTAACCAACAAACCAAATGCGACAATTGAAGACATTGGAAGCCCTGAGAAAGTGATTGCTTCTCTTGGTCCATTTGTCACTGGAAACACGTATGATCCTGATGAGCTCCTAGAAACTGAGGTTGAAAAGCTTGGCGATCAAACGGTACATACATGAATCAACTTCTCTTTCTTCTCTTCTGCTGTGTGTTGTTGTTGCTAACATTGTGCCATCTGCAGTACTATAAATACTTGCTTGAAACTCCATATGCTCTAACGGGTACGCACAACCTCGCCAAAGCAACGGCCAAGGGAAACACTCTTGTTCTCTTTGTGGCTAGTGCCAATGACAAGCAGTGGCAAGCTTCTCAGAAGACTTTGAAGGCCATGCTTGATTCCTTCCTCCTCTAGTTTTTTTTCTGAGTAAGAGTTGTGTTGGCTACCATTTGGAATTTTCTTTTCCAAGGTTCAAATCTCTGTGTTCTGATAGTGTTAGTTTATGCTATTCTTGTAACTACAAACTCAATAAAAATATCCATAAAGTTGATATAATCATTATTATACAAGGCTTCCAAATCATACATCTTATCTTATAAAATACAATAAGAGAGACTAGGGTTCTTTGAACAGCAAGTGATGTGCTGAAAGGTGTAATACTTGATTAGATAATCCACTGCCATATCTCAGTCTTGGTACCTTGCGAGATTATTATTTCTTAGCTTAGGAGTAATGGAAGCGGTTGCTTGTTCTTAACCAAAACGGAAGTTATTAAATTTTTTTCCAACACCTAATCTAACGTCTAATCATTATAGATTATTTCTTCTTCCATTTTATAACAGGTAAGTTACAGGCTACATGAATAATTAACAGTGTGAAGGAAGTTGTGGAGATGGTTAGCATAATCAACGTTAGATCTTCTGTGCCAAAAGTCCAAGACTTTGAATTGGGCACTCAAAGTTATATCATTAAAAGTTTTCTCACTTAATTTCTTTCATGAATTCCTTTGAGAATGTTGTCATTTAATCCATGTCTCTGTCACATTAAGTTGGCATTTTAATTTTCACAATATGAATTATGCAATATGTAATTTTGTGCTGCTGGAACTTTTGGAAGCAGCCAAAGAAGCATAGGACTATAGGAGAAGAGAGATTGAGGAGTTGTTTTTGGTGTTCAATAATAAAACATTATAGACACTGAAAAACGAGATTCTTTTATAAATTTCAACAAATAAAATAATGAGGTACCTTCCATAATTATTTTAAGCATCCTTTCATGATAGGGTAGGGTTACCGAATCCTTAGCCAAGTTAGAAAATAAAACAACGCTCGAATATGATCTCAATAAATAAAGAACGACACAAAATCAACTATATTCGCATCATATTATAGAAGTTATAAAAATCTCAACTCAGTACAGTTTGTTAATCCCACTTAAGGCATTGCTAAATTAACTTGCGTTGGTTATGTACAAAACTGAAACTATAACTTGTATTAGATGGTAGGTTCTGTGCTGTCAAAACGTTTTCTCAAGCAGTCACTAGATGCGGAGACAAACGAGGAAGACCACACGAGTATGTGACATACTTGACACTGTCCATGAGCACAACCACAAATATCCGAGAGATCGATTTTGGAGTCATCACACCGTCGACATCACTATCTGCGGCCTCTTTGGGATCAACAAGCACTGAAACCACCATGGAAGATTTATTACCATGGAAGTGATCACTCTCTGAATTCCTTACATGGTCTTCAGTTAGGTTCAGACTGGTTCCATCAAGGTGACCTGGGAGCCCATGGAGGATTCTTCTGTTCCTGGTCTTGTTAAGTGCTGTAACATTCTGGCGGCTCTCCCGAGAAACATTGGCAACTGATGTTGCCGGAACTATAGCGCCAGGTTTTGGAGAGGCATCAAACTGGAAGACTTCTGTGCACATGCCTGAACTTAACATTGGTCCTGCATAAGGGAATCAGAACAGTCAGTATACATCAATGCTTCGCAGGCACCAAAATAGGCAACCAAGCACATAATAGATTAGACAGAAATTGCAACTTGCAAGGCAGCAAGAGACAACCAACAATATAGATGCGCTCAAGTAATTAAGTATGACCGAGTGGTAGGCAAAACGAAGACATTGATTCAGCTCTTATATTCAACAGGCATACCTTGAAGCCTCACATATGCAAAAAGAATTGAAAATGCAACAATTGGTGGATGCCATGACATTGTCAAATTAAGCAGTGTTAAAACCAAGCTATCAAACTATTTTGAGACTTCCCACTAACCAAACCCAATTACTGCATCTAACCAAGTTCTAAAGTCTTCTACAACAACCCATATTGGTAGCAGAAGACACAATCTTGTAATTACCAAACAGCATGATGATTTTTCATCCAGGACAACCAAGGAACAGACAAGACCAGTACAACAAGCTACTAAAATTTAGCTTAGTTAGAATCTCCAACACACGATCATAGACAAAATTGATGTTAGGTGGCAATCAATAAAATGTGATTCCAAATTCAGCCTTAAACAACAACCAACAAGACATATCACAAGTCAGCAGGAGACAATGTATCTTCATATTCAGCAATTTGAGAGTGAAAAGTAAAAACCAGTAACAGACACAAGTCAAACAGATGATCACCTGCAAGGCCTTCACGGAACCACTGTTGCATTTTACCATCACTTGCAGAGGATTTCATGTGGTCCTTTAAAGTTTTGGTTGAACCAGAACCAAGAGCCTTCCTCTGCTCAGGTGGAACAGTATACACATGAGGATGCTGACCTCTATTTCTTCCAACTTCAGGAATTGCCAAAGCAGAATCCCAATCCTTAGTAATGACCAAACCAGTTTCTTTATTCTCTTTCTTTGCCTCATGAGTCTGAGAAGCCATAGCTTTCTCACCAGCCAGTATAGAATGGATTATCAAGTTTCCATCAATCTTCACCAGCTTATCATTCCTAGGGACATACAGCGAAGCAAGGAGGGGCTCACTGGCATTGCCACGATGGCCGAATTCATCGCATCGTGGGTCTTGCCGTTCATGAGATTGCTCTCCTAGTTTCCGACCCCTCTCATAATCCCTGTGGTCGGAAATACTAAACCTCCCATTGGAATACCCTATATCCTCGTCTCTTTCAGATCCATTCCTAGGACCATTCACAGGCCACACCTTCCCTCCACCTTGATGATTATACAACCTATCAGTAACATAGCTAGACCTACCAGGAACATACCCCACTAAGCCACCAAACTTGACATCCACGATAGGAACAAGCCCACCAAAAAGCAGTATAAAGAAAAACAGACCCAACAAACTAATGCTAGCAACCTTCTTAGTTTTCACCTCACTTTTCTTACCCTCAGACTTCTTACTCTTTGATGAAGAAGCAGGTTGCTGAGGCTTCAACTTTGGAATGGGGACCAAGGGAACCTGAGATCCTTGAGGCTTAACAACATATGGAGCACATGGCATCCATGTATAAGGCATGTGGGCCATGGGAGGAGCATGAGGATACATCCCAGGAACAGGTGGGGGAGGAGGGCACATCCCACCAACACCCAATTGCTGCCTTAAAGTGGCGTTCTCAGCCATCACAAACGAAATCTTGCTACTCAAATCAGCAATTGTTGAATGCATTGACCGCACCTTCTCCTCAAGCTCTTCCACATAGTGCTTCTTCCTCTGCCTCGAAAGCTGTGCACTTTCCCTGTTTCTCATCAATCTGGCCTTCCTCTTCTCGTCGTCGTCATCAACCACCACATTCTGTTGGGTCTTGTTCTCCACAGGCGCTGATGATCTTCTGAATTTGGTTGTTCTAGTCTCAGCACTCCCTTCACTCTGATCTTGCTTTCTCTTCAGATCACAACCTTTTCCATTATCCTCCAATTTCACGTTCCGATCCAAAATTGTATGTGCGTGTGTCGATGAAATTTCCCTCTCGTAACGGCAACAATCAGGTGAGGGAGAGTTCATGGTTTCGTATACACCCGACCCGCTACCGTTCCCCGAACCCCGCGAAGAAATCGCACCATTCGACGACTCTTCCCTTTCGCCGCACGAATCAGAATCATGCGACGGAAAGCTCGAGTCTTTCACAACAGCAGAGTCACGAGGATTCGGTGAAAGCTCGCGCTTGAAGCTGCCTGACTCCGAGGAGGACTGAGAATTCAAAAACCTAGAAACACCGGAGCTCCGATCGCCATAAACAGCACAGGATCCTGATTCCGGCGAGTCTGAATTAGCGGCGTCGCAATCGGAATTCTTACCAGAACAATCGCCGAGATCATCGTTCGTCGGCAAAATCAGGTCGCCATTAGGGTTGCATGCGTCGGGGAGGAGAAAATCGTCGGCATCGGAGGGGATGTAAAGGTTATCGAGGTCGTCGAAGGTGATTTCATAGTCACCGCCGTCGCCAAAATCCATGGGAAATTCGAGATCGGAAGCGAAGGCGTGAGTATTCAGTGTGCCAACACCATTTTCGACGAAAAGCGCGTCCATGGAGGGGATGGGTAATCCGTCGAATTGGGAGGAGAAATCATCGAATGCGAGGTCAGACGGCGCCTCGGCCGCCTGCGGTGCGCACTCGGCGGCGATAATGCCGGGGCCGGGCATGGACGGAGGAAGGATTTGGGAGAATTGAGGAATTTTCAGTAATTCAGCAGAAAAGTGTGATGAACGACGACAAAGACTTGGGTTTTGGGAAGATGAGAGAATGAGGGTTTTTCTCGTTGTTTTGAAGTGTCCTGCGCGTGGGATCACGTGCCATAAAACCAGTTACAGGATCAGGATAATAACTGAGATCTCGTTTAGATACGCGCGCGTGGTTTCACCGCTTAACTGAATAGTGTAGATCCGGTTTTGAATTTTTTTTTTCTCTTTTAAAAAGATCACAAAAAAACTCGGCTAAAAAATTTAGATATGGAAATGAGATATGTGATATATTTTAATATTGTAATTTTGAGTATTTTTTAAAATTGTGGGATGTTTAAAAAATTTTAAAAATTTGGAGTACACAAATTGAACCATCCTGTTTAAAAAATTTAAAAAATAGACAAATCCGATTTGTGTATCCCAAATTTTTTTAATTTTTTAAATACAAATCATCGGGTCCGATTTGTGTACCAAAAGATTAGACAATCTGATTTCTATACCTCTTACAAATTGGACGGTTCGATCTTAATTTCTGACACCACAGCTGTATAAGCACCTATACACTCCATAACTACGTCCTACACCATTCTCTCTTCCATATCTAAATTAAAAAGTGAAAGAACTATATTTTAGGGAATTTTTTATTTAAATTAAAAAAATAATATTTACCAATTTAAATAAACGTATAAGTATTTACCAAATTACATTTAGAGTCATATCTCGGATACCGTGGGAAAACAAAAAAATGAACGTATCTCAGATGCGTTGATTTCGTTCTGTGATACAGAACGTGCTGGTCATATCCCAAATGTGCCCGAGATATGAACAAGAGAGCATCTCGAATACACTGCATCCGAGATATGCTCATATTCTGACATGTAGCAGTGCATCCGAGATACGTGCAAGGAAGCAAAACAGAGGCACTGCATTCGAAATATAGTCAAGATTATAATTAAGGTCTCAGCACCCAAGATATGTTGTACAATAAGTCTATTTATAGAGACCATCTCAATACCTCTCATCTCACAATTCACAAACCATTCATTTCTTTCTCTTCTTTTGATTTTGCTCTGATGGAGAACAATCAATACTTTTTTGTGGTGGTTTATCCGAATGGGATAGTCAGACACGGCGATGAATGAGTGATTTTTTTAGTCTGACAATACTGTGATCATGTGATGTTGTGCACTTACCGGGTTGATACCCTGGATGCGCTAAAGACGATCATGCTGAGCAATATGGGAGGAGTACGAACAAAGGAGGTAGGGAGGATTGCATATAGATTTCTGTATGCGCTTCCGAACGGGAGATTTACGAACTAGTTATTCTGGATAGATGGGAATCAGCATGTGAAGGTAATGTTCGACATACATGCACAACTGATGCCCCAACATGTGATGGAGTTGTATGCTATGGTATGTGATGTAATTGTTGGGGATGGGCTGTCTCCTCCGGGTCCTGAAGTCGTGCCGCTCGAGGTTACACCAATCCACTATGCCCAGCCTCATGATAGTGCCAACGATTCCGACAGTGAGGGCGATTCCATCTATGTTGCTGGGTCCGAGTCATAAAGTGATACAATGTCAGAGGATGAGTTTGTGCCGGAGACTCCCAGAGGCACTGTTGGTAGGTTTCTGCTACCTCCACCTTTAGCCATTCCTCGACTGTCAAATGTTCCTAGCCATTACCAGACGTTGAACTTGGATGCAATGCACTCGGATGATCTTTTGAATGCTGGGGACGGGGAGGATTACAACACGGATGGTGGGGTAGAATTCTAAAGTGGGCATAGGTTCAACAACCGAGAAGTAGTCCTACTGGTGGTGAAGAACTACAGTATTCGACGAAATGTGGAGTACAGAGTGCTAGAGTCAGATAGGCTAAAATATCACTGCCAATGCAAGCAATTCTCCAATGGTTGTCCGTGGAGTTTTCGTGTGGCATTACGACAGAACTTGAATTACTGGTATATTTTGCATTATATTGTGGATGCATTAGACTCTATCCATTTGTTTTTTGTTTAGCATGTTGTTGACATTGGATCAATATTCGTAGGAAGGTACGTCGGTTCGGTGGATCACATACCTGTCTGGCACCAACCATGTCTCAAGACCATGCGCAACTGGATACTGGGTTGATTTGCAAAGTTGTGTTACCTATGATAAAGACTGATCCTTCGATATCTATCCCGGTGTTGCAAAGTACTGTCCATCAAAATTATCATTTTAAGCCCTCATATCGGAAAGTGTGGATGGCAAAGCAAAAGGCAATTGCCAAAATCTATGGCGATTAGGAAGAGTCATACAATAGGATTATGGCACTCTTACAAGCCTTGCAGGAGTACCTCCTAGGTACGATCCACGAATGCAATGTTGTCCCTTATTACAACGAGGATATGGATGACGGAGAGTGGAGTCAGTTTGATAAAGTTTTTTGGGCATTTCCTCCATGTATTGAAGCGTTTAAGCATTACAAGCCGTTTGTATCGGTGTATGAAACACATATGTACGGCAAGTACGGGGGCGTGCTTTTGATTGCTGTGACTCAAGATGGTAACAACAATATTCTTCCTATAGCTTTCTGATTAGTGGAGTTTGAGACAACAGAGTCATGGTCATTTTTCTCTCAAATTTGAGACAACATGTTACTCCACAACCAGGAATCCTGATCATATCAGATAGATCATAGGCCATTCGCGCTGCTCTCAATGCACCTCACAGTAGATGGCATCTCCCGTCAGCATATCATGCTTACTGCATACGACACATGGCTTCAAACATCAATTCCAGGTTCAAGTCAATTGAGGGTAAGAGATACCTGATAAATGTGGCGTACAGTCTGAGTAAGAAAGGATGCGACTGGTATTTGGATGCTTTATGTACACTGTCCCGTGAGATGGTGGATTGGGCTCTTCGTTTCAAGAAGGAATTGTGGTTGCAACATTGCGACGAAGGTCGTCGGTATGGTCACATAACTACAAACCTATTAGAGTGTATAAATGTCGTGCTAAAGGGAACGAGGAATCTTCCGATGGTAGCGATTGTTCGGGCAACGTATGAGCGGTTGCAACAGTTGTTTGTGCGCAGAGGACGCGAATCACATGCTTAGTTATATGGTGGACAGATCCACTCGCAGCGGCTGTTGGCAGCTATAGATAAGAACGGAGAGAGCCTGCCGATGTTGCGAGTCACCCATTGTAATCGTAGGGCATCTGTTTTTAGCGTGGAAGAGGTGGAGCCAGTAGATGGTTGGTCACAGACTTCATATCGGGTTCGTCTGACCGAGCGTACATGCAATTGTGGCCTGTTCCAGTCATTACATTACCCATGTCGACACGCCCTGGCGGCATGTGCAGCTGCGAGTATTGAGTGGGGTCATTTTGTGGACCTCGTGTACACGATGGCCTCTGTATTCAAGGTATACGAGAAAGAGTTTCCACCGATACCAGACGAAAAGATGTGGTCTCCATGGTACGGTGCACGCCTGAAGCCCAACTAAGCCATGAACAGAAAGGCATCGGGTAGGCCGGTATCCACTCGGATCCGAAATGAGATGGATGCCATTGAGCGTGCGGAGAAGAGATGTGGGCTCTGCTGCGGAGAGGGCCACACCAGACGTGGGTGTCCCATTGCGCCCCACTCGGATCCATGACGACGCATGCAGTTTAGAGTTTAGGTCTTTTTGTTCCAATGTTGTCACTTTGATGTACTGATTGTTATTAAACGTGTTTAATGTGTAATGAAGCATAAGTTCTGCATAACTAATTATCTTCGATTGTTATGGGACCATTTTTCATCTACAACATTACAATATTTTCATAACATCGAATTTTGACTATATCTCGGATGCAGTGCCCTTGTTTTGCTTCCTTGTACATATCTCGGATGCACTGCTACATGTCAAAATATGATCATATCTCGGATGTAGTGTATCTGAGATGCTCTGTTGTTCATATCTCGGGTGCACCCAGGATATGACCAGCGCGTTCTGTATCACAGAACGGGATCAGTGCATCCGAAATACGTTTGTTTTTTGGTTTCTCCCACTGTATCCGAGATATGACTCTAAATGTAATTTGGTAAATCTATTACTTGTATAATGATCGTGGCTCCTGAAGCCACGCGTCATTCTCTCAATTAACCAGAATAAAAAATCCCTCCTATTATCTATCTATCTATCTTTCACTCCAATCCCTCTCTCTCGCTTTTGAAACTCTAAATCCCCCTTTCTGCTTCGTTCTCTCCTCCATAGCCCACAAACTCATTCTGGTCCATATAATCGCTGCCCATCCACGCTCTCTTTACGGCTTTCCCTGGTTCTCAAAACCTCATTTCAGTAAGCCATATATCTCTATTTGGAATGCCATCTTTTAAACACCATTTTTGTCAACCCCCATCTGGAAACCCTAACTCACCGAGCTGGACAGAATCTTCGTCTCAGATCATAATCACGGCGATGGTGCTGTTAGTTTCAGCTGGTGAAATGTCGGTGATGCTGAGCGACTAAGATATCTATTGCGTGGTTGATGCGCTCTCGAACGTTAACAGCCTTGGTGATACATGTTGGGTCGAGATCTGAACCAGCGGTCCCCCATGAAGGTATTCTCTCGATTTATTTCTTTGTCTGGGACTGGGTCTTTAATCTCTTTGATTTAGGATTTTCTGTCTGTTTTCGTTGTCTTTGATTTGAGGTTTGGTATGTTTTCTGTTTCTGGATGGCTTCAGATGTTCTGGAAGTTTAATTTTAGCAAGATTAAGAAGATTGGTTTCCGTATGTGCTGTCGCGGTAAAAAAAACCTCTTCATTTATGATCTTTGGAAGAAATCTGACTATTCTGGTAGTTGGTATAGGTGATTTGCGGCGTCGCCTCTTTGCTGATTATGCTATCATAATTTTTTTCTCAACTAATAATTAAAATTAAAATGTATTTTCTTTTTGCCCCCAAATTTTAAAAAGGGAGAGAAGAAGTATGATATAGAGGGGGTGAATTTGGGTGGCAAATATAAAGACTGTCAAAACAAATTGCATTTTGATTTAGTACATTCTTAGGTCGGTCTGTTGGGATAGTCTTCTTTGATATTTTTTCTTGCACTTTTTGCTTTGCCACTTTATCTTTGGTGAATTGTTTGAAAGTTTGTATATTTGAATGAGTTATGAGAGAAGCTAATATTTTTGTTTAATCCTATCATTTGTTTTGAAGGAAATGGATTTTGCTGCTGAGCAATCTACAAGGGTGACTGATGCATATTGTATGCTCAGCCAGCCTTTGTCAAGAGCAATTTACATGGTAAGCATAGTCGCCTGTGAAGATTCCAAAATTTCTTTATTTTTTGTGCATCTATCTTACTTGAGTTATGTGAAATTTAATATGTTTATCTTTATAATTAATTCACTTTATTTAAAGATTTATTGATCGTAGGAAAAATGTGTGCAGATTTGCAGAAATGTATATGACATAGTTTAAGTGATCAAAGTAGAAAATTCTTTCATATGTTTTTTTAATGTTTGTTGTTGGCTGCGAATGGTGAGGAGTGACCAATTTAAGATCGGGTAACATTGCAAGAACAATATCTGCATAGAAGGATTGTGAAGGAAGATCTCACAAAAATCTCCTTTGAGATGATTGAAAGGTGTTGACAATGCCACTCGCTAGGTGTTTAATAAAAATATTTCTTTTTTGTTTTCGGTGTGTTTGTATAGTCAAGTTTCTAATAGTGTAGGTGATTTTGTTGGTTGTTTTCAGTCATAGGATTCGGTGTGCCTTATTTGGTGAATATGTTGATGAACTTAATCGATTTCTGTCTTCTGAGTATGCTGAACAGCCAGTTGTAGTTTTACAACTTGCCAAAGTTAAGGTATTTAGAGGTTTGTATCATGTAAATTTCACTTCAGGTGTGTCGGTTATCCAAGTTCACTTGGTTTTACTACTATATTCCTGTAACCAATGTATCTATTTTTTATTTTCAGGTAGAGTTGGACTTCAAAATGTTATGTTTGCATCAAAGTTTGAATTTAATCTTGACATCCCAGAGGTGGTAGCTTTTCGGAAAAGGTATTTTTGTACGTGTAGTTTCTGCTGTGTTTTTTGTTGTTGTTGTTGTCATTGTTTACTTATTTAAGTTGGTACTGTATTTGTTAACAGTTCTATTCCACATGGAGTTAGTACATCCCAACCCATTGGCATTGTTAGATCTGAAAAAAATATCGGAATAGAAGAAGATTTTATGAAGCTCACACCTAAGTGTACTGTAAAGTCGCTTGATGATAACAACCAGGTTGGAACCAGTTTAATTTTTTTTTTTATCATGTTTACTCTTGATAATTTTTGTTAAATTTTCTTTTTCTATTCGTTAGTAAATACTGCTTTGTTTTGGAACGATATTAATGCTTTTGTCCTCCTTTGTACTTAAAAATACTATGCTGTTAGTATTTATTTTAGTTTTTCAATTTTAGTTTATATTACAACTATCTTTGGTTATAATGTCTTAATATTTATGAACATGGTCTTATATTTTTAGGCTGAAATTTTTGTTGTACTAGCGAAGATAGCTGAAATAGTTGAGGATGATCCTTGGTGGTACTCTGCTTGTGTGTGTGGCAAAGGTGTTCAGGCAGAATCTGGAATTTACTTTTGTCAATTTTGCAACATCCATATTACAAATGTGACTCCTAGGTATAAATATTATTTCTGCGTAATTGTTAACCTTAGGCCAGTATTTATGTGCATCTTAAAAAAATTCAGGTTGAGTGAAGGTGTTGGTTGAGGATTCCACTGGTGTTTCTATTTTTGTCCTCTTTGATCGTGAGGCAAGTTACCTACTGAATAAGACTTGTGCCCAGCTGTTTGAACAACATCTTAAGGATGTTGATGTAAGTCACTCGAATGCTATATTCTTTTTATGTGCTGATTTTATTGTTAAAGAGTTTTCTTATCCTTCGGTTTCTACCGATTCATTTTTTCTATTGTGTCTGTTTTATATTGTTCGTAGGTTGTGTTTGGCACACAGTCTCCTCCTATATTCCAAGAAATTGTTGGAAAAACTATGCTGTTCAAGGTTCTTAGTAGGCCTGTTGGGATGAAAAAATTCAAAGGGACTTATCCAGTGAGGCGTGTTTGTGATGATGCTGCAATAGTTGGAATGTTTGAGCTCTCTGGTTCAGATTTGAGTCCTAAAAAGGTAAAAAATGAAATTCACACCTATTGTTTCATTTTAATAAATTCTTTCTTAAATTTTTCAATTTTTGGTTGTTCCACCTTTATTCATGTCTTATATCGGATGTGCTTTGTATTATCCAAGGCTGGATTTTTACCAAAAAGAGAGGGATAATTTGGGAACCCTCTAAGATTACTAAATCATCGAATTTAGGATTGACTCCTTCCAGCTGCTCTGAGCTCTTTGCTGGTTCGCCTCAATGTACCCAAAAGGAATCAAGTGTTGTTGACTTGGGAGCTGATGAAGATGCTAAGGTTCCATGCTTCGAGTTCCTTCTATTAGTTTTTCTGTATTACTTTTCACCCTTTTTTGAGTTGTGTTTAAATTGAACCTAATATATTGTGTTATTTAATAGTGTCTTCTCCTCAAGAGAAAGTCTGCTGATGCCGTGGTGGATAAGTTAAATGAAGTGGATAGTTCTGAAAATTCATGTGATGAAGTTGATGAAAGTGAAGAGGTGAGTATTGTTGCCAATTTTTTTTGATAGGGCGCTTAATTTTATGATAAAGTTCGTTTGACTAGAACTCATTAATTATCCCTCTAATTAGGTTTATATTTTTATGCAATTGTTTACACTAGGAGTATGTGGTTGGCGTTAATCGAGTCTCTGTTGATGCTGAGAAAGATGTGAAGCCTTCGTTGAAGAGGTTGAGAAGATCCTTGAAGCTGCAATTTGATGAAGCTGATAAGTCTTGTGGCTCGGGGAATGACGGCTCTTCTGGACATGGGGTTAATTGAGGTGGCTGTCCATGGCAGTTAACTAGAGCTACTGATTAGGACTAATCTAGGGCATTAGGTATTTTGGTTGTGTCCATGTAATAGCATTTGATGCATTGGATTGTAGTAGATGAGAATATGTATGTGTTTTCATGTTTTCTATAAGTTGTTTGGGTTGTTTTTTGGGCATCTTTCTCATGTAATAGATTAAGTGCTAGGGTATGGACACAATATCATTAGCCACTAGGCAAATTAGCTATTTAGCCCTTTATGTTTGTAGCTCTTTTATGATATAAAAATCTCTCCTTCCACAATTTAGTTTATTTCTTAGCTTATGTGGTTTTGTTAAGTGAATGCTTTATGGTATTTAGATGACTGAATTTTCATGTGTTGTTGAATTAATTTGTACTTTCTTGATATATCTATATTGAACAGATTGGAAGTGATCTTTTGGCCATTTCTTTTGTTTTGATGGATTTCTTAGGTGCATTTTGTCTAAAATGGCTAATGTAGCTTAGGTATTAAAAAAGTTCGTTCTTTGTTAAAATGATGAGAAGGATATATGTACACTACAAAATCAGTCATGATTTTCTATCCGACTGATTTTTTTTTTATTAGATAAAGTAATTTCAAAAACATTTGGATCTTATTGGCTCCCTCTCATGTCAATTTGAGAGTCAAATATGCAATTCTTTTAATACACAATTTTGACATTAATGGCACAAAATTATAAAAAAAAATTAACAAAAAAAAATTCAGTCTCTTATGACTCAACTCGAATAGTTTACTTATGGTTAGTTGATTTATTGTAGAGTAAGTTTAACTATATATTTTATAATAATAATAACTCTATTTTCATTGTTATTGCTGAATCTATTTTTTGCATCATGTCATAATATAAAGAAGGAACATAAATTTTCAACCCGTGGATTGCACGAATCTTCTACTAATACTTATACATTTATTTAAATCGATAAATATTATTTTTTTAATTTAAATAAAAAAATCCCTACTTTAGGTGATAAGAGTCATTCACTGATGTAAATTTGTTTTCCGGCGCGTAATTATTATTATTATTTAGTGGTATTCATGATAGTTTTGAATGCTAGAGTGTTGAAATTCAATGTGGTCTAATTAAAATTCAGTCGTTCAAGTCAAACAGAAAATCATAGAATTTTAAATTTGATTTATTTTTTTCCTTATAACTCCAAATATATTTTTTAAATACATTTAAGCAAACTTGTAAAAAATGCGGGCGGCCGTGGCTGATTCGTGCGTTGTAAACAAAATGATGAGCGCGTGGAGTTTGTTCGAAGCAGGTGCGCTTGAGTCTTGACTCTTCTTGACACGCTTTCCTTGCGACTTGTGACTTAAGACAATGTATTTTTATTGGTTTATTTTTAAAAGTTTATTTATCTGTCAGAAATGTGTGTCTGGAAACTTCGTCGATAGGAATTACGAATAGGATTATGCGCACAATATACCGAGTCTGAAAGAGCAATAGTCTATTCCAAATTTCCAAATGCACGAGTTGCGTTTCCGCTACGTCCTGTTGTGTCACGTGATGTCTTGTTTTTCTTTTATTTATATTTTCGGTCTAATGAATATGAATGTACTTTTGGGATTTATTTTTTTGGTTTGTACAAAAACACACACACTTTTTTTATTTTTTGGTATTAAAAACACACACACACTAACCTACCCAACGGGTTCGCTGGTAGTTGAGTCCAAAATTAGTTGAACAACTCAACAACTTTGGATGTGGCAAATTCGAGTGACAAATTATATGCTTTTTAATAAAGCTTTTGATTTTTTGTGTGGGAGAGAGAAACGTGTATGACAATATGGTGTGAAGAGGGAGGTGTTTTATTTGGTTATGAGACGACACAAATTGGAGGCACCGATTTATTTGCATTGTTTTATTTTTTAAACAAACAATCACAAATCGGACGGTCCGATTTGTGATTTCGAAAATAAAAAAATTTTTAATGTTAAAATCGGACCATCCGATTTTTATTTTAACACATAAAAAAATAAAAAATACAAATCGAATCTTCCGATTTGGAGTTTAATTTTCTCTTCAAGCAAATCGGACCCTCCAGTTTGTAATTTATTTTTTCATCAAACAAATCGGACCGTCCGATTTGAATAAAACACCATATAAAAAAAACACCTAATTTTTCAATAACAATGTATTACACATATATTTAATTAATATAAAAAAAATTAGCCTTTTAATAAATACGCTTTCCTCCGGTGTACAATATATATATATATTTGATGAAAATCAAATAATGGATAAAAACTCTTAAGTGTTGGGTGTGGGAGTGTGTAATATGAGTAAGTTTATGATATAATGTCTATAATTAGAAGTTGTTTGATTAATTTTATAATTCCTTGTAGTGTATTTTTTTTAGTGTTTTGTTCCCTCGTCCAATTTTATAGGTGGTGTAGTTATAATTTATTTATGAACAGATATATCGAGAATAATATTTTATTCATTAAATATTTTTAAATTAGAGAAGGATTCAGATTATTTAAAAAAGAAAAAAAAATCTCAAAATATTGCAATATTTTTTTATGTAATTTTAGAAACAAACAAGAATTTATCTCCATTTTTATATGTTAATATTCTATAAATTGAATGTCCGGATTTAGTTCACCATACTGACCATAGAGAATATATGGAATTGATCTTATTCTTCAATTTATATTGTCAAGTGTAATTTTTTATTATTTTTTTAAGTAGGACAAAAAAATATACGAGACAAAATATTAACTGGTAAAATATTATATTTGACCAAATAATTAAAAAAATTTATGTTTGAAAATATATGATTGTCTATTTTAGACTTAAATTTAATGTCTTTTACTTATTTATATGATTATTTTATGAATAAAATGTTTGTTTTTATGTATAAAAAAATAATAATACTATACATACAAGTGTTTTTGTAATTCAATCTAACTAAGTTGGCACAAATCTAAAACACGTGTCATTATGTGTCTCTTTTTTATATTTTTTTTAGCATATAAATATTTGTTGAATAGCATAAAAATTTATTAATATAGCACATAAATATGTACATATAGTACATAAATTTTTGCACATAGTAAAATTTTATCGATATAGCATAGAAATTTTTACACATAGTACAAAAATTTTTACTACGAATATATTTTGTTAGTTGAGTGAATCAATTGTGATCTTTAAAAAATTTATATGTTGGCATAAAAATTTTTTTTGTTATATGCTATGTACCAAAATTTTTGTGTTGTATATATTTTGTTAGTTGGGTACCAATAATTTAAATGTGATCCTTTAAAAATTTGTATTGTATACTAAAATTTGTATGTTTACATCAAAATTTCAGTGTTCTAATTTTTTGAACTTCTATAAAAGAAAAAAACACGAAGATGTCAATGACGATGATGATAATAAAGGAGGATGAGAAGAAAAATAAAGAGAAAAAAAAAGAAAAAATCAAACAAGAGAAGAAAACAATGAAAAAGAAGAAGACTATAAGAATAACGATGACAAAAATATTGTTAAGAAAAAAATTAAGAAGATAACACCAACCATATTTCATTTAGAAAAGAAATGCAAGAATCTCATTTAGTTAGAACCTAGTTAATAAAATTATTTAGGCATGTAGCTTTATTGAAAAAAAAATTATAAATGAATTAGTTTATGAAACAAAGTTGAAATTCATTTGCTTATAAGAAACAAGAAATTAATTATTTATTTTTATTTTAGTGTTTGTTTGAGTGTCATTAAATTGATAAAAAAAATATTTTTTAATGAAAACAAATCTTTTTTTTTTATTTTTTAGTGTGTTTGATAAATTTCTAATAGTAAAAGTAAAAGTATTAGAAAAATTAAAAAACATCTTTTTTAAAAAGATATAATTTATATTTTTTTTAGAAGTCTAAACATAATTAATAAATAAAAAAATATTTTTACATAAGATATCCAAACATAAAATCACTTTTACTTTTCTAAAATATCTCTTCAAAAAGGCCCTTAACTTGGTTTTCTTTATATATTAAAATCAACAACTTTTTCATATATTTTCATAAATTTTATAAAATAACACAAATTGGCTTCCAATTGAAATAAGTTTTAAAATTTTCAACTATGGAAAAAAACTAAATTGTAAAATTACTTTTCTTTTAAAACTAAAAACAAATGCACCCTTAATAAACCCCGATAGTCCCGTTTTATAAACAATCTACTGGCTTACAATTTTAAGTTTTTAACCATGTAAAAGATAAAATAAAAGAAAGAATCATGTAGAATATTATTTATGAACCTACAATCCAATTGTATTTTACTCTTTTATGCACATGTCATTTAAATCTAAAATCCCACATCTAACTCCAATCTCATTCCTTGACTTACCTTGTTTGGTAAAACCAAATCCGAAAACCGTTTTTATTCTGTATACTATCCTACAATGGAAGTTGTAATTTGAAAATCCGGTCAAGAATAAAAAAATATAACGTTAAAATTTGGTTCTTAAAAGATAAATAAAAACAATATAATAACGAAAAGATTTTAAATTTTTAATATATTCAATGGATTCCTAAAATCTTAAAATGGATCCGTATTAACAAGACCATAAATAAAAGAAGAAAA
>NC_029794.2:130814449-130822093 GCF_000816755.2 Arachis ipaensis
CGTTTTTTTTTCGTTTTTTTTTTTTTTTTTTTTTTTTTTTTTTTTTTTTTTTTTTTTTTTTTTTTTTTTTTTTTTTTTTTTTTTTTTTGTCTCTTTTTAGTATTTGTTTGGACGTTATTATTTTGATAAAAAAAGATATTTTTTTCAATAAAAAAAGATCTTTTTTTATTTTTTAGCGTATTTAACAAATTTCGAATAGTAAAAATAAAAGTACTAGAAAAATCAGAAAAATATCTAAAAGATATTTTTTCTTTAAGAAAAGATATTTTTATGTAATAAATAAACAAAAAAATATTTTTATATTGTTATATCCAAACATAATTGATAAATAAAAAAAAAATTTTGCATAAAATATCCAAATATAAAATTATTTTTATTTTTTCATAAAATCTTTTAAAAAAATAACTAAAAAAATATTTTCTTAAAAACTCACTCAAATAAGCCCATATTCCAGAAAATAAATAAATGCGTGAAAAGAAAAACAATTTGGGCCAACTCAATAATATAAAAGTAGGATTATAAAAAAGATAAAAATATCAATAATAATGATAAATTATAAATATATATGCTATCAAGGATAGAGAGAGAAAGATAAGAAGAGGGAGGCTGTCGGGTTTTTCTATCGTCGTTCTAATTTTTCTTTTTTTTCTTTTTTATTTTTTTTCTATGCTTAGAAGGCACAAATCCTTCTCCTCCTCTTCTTCATCTTCTTCTTCTTCCTCCTGACCCTTACCTTTGATTCTTTTCCCTCGTAGGGAGAAGGAGGAAAAACAAGAAGAAGAATCTTAACCCAATTTTTTTTAAATAATAAAGTTTCGAATTTTCCCCCTACATTAATTCTATAGATTTTTTCTCCTTTTCTGAATCGAACGAACCTATGGATTCATCGTCTATTTCCAGCAACGACGTCGTTTCGAAGGAGTCAATGGTTGACCCCTTCTTGGTGGAGGCTCTCCAGAACCCTCGCCACCGTCTCACCAGTTAATCTTCTTCTTAATCCCTAATCTCCCACTCCGATTCCTCATTATTATTGTTGTTATTAATTGAATGGCTTAGTTTTGCTTGAGCTGGATTTAGCTTTTGACCAGTTTCGTTTAATGATTTTGAGTACATCTTTTTTCCCCCTTTTTGTAGATTTTGCTGTTGGGTTTTAGAGGAGAATCCCAATTTTTCTTCTTGTTTTGTTTCTGTGTTATGTTTATGTTGGATTCTGTCAGATCTGGATTTGTTCTGGTAATTGCCTGTTGTATTGTGGTAATTTGCGGTTGATGTGATGGTATGAAATTTTTTGGGGTGTTGAGGTTCCAATTAAACCACAATTGTGTTTGTCATGGAATTTCTGTATGATCTTATTATCCTAAGTTTGTTGAAGATAAAATTATGGTTCAAGGGACTTGACTTAAGCCATGTGTTTCTCGTTTTTCAGTCTTTCAATTTTTTATTTTATTTTTATACAGACTTTCAAGTTATTGTTCTAATTTGAGGTAGGTGCTGAATTCTAAACCGCCAAATTCTTAAATAGGATTCTGATAGTTGGGAATAATTAATCATATAACAAGGTATCTTGGTTGATATATGTGGAGATCATATCCCTGATGATCTGTCAAAATAAATGGAACTTGATTTTGATTTGCTTTCTAGTGTGTGTATATATATGTGCAACAATGTTAACCGATTCTTTGTCTTCTGGCTAAGGTACATGGGGTACTTTTTGCTGTTACTGGTTTTCTTTGAATTTTAGATTGAGTAGCTGAAATGATGTTTTCTTGGATCAAAACTTTATCATCTTGTAAGCAGATGACTTAAAAGTAATAGGCGTTGAGTGGTTTGCTGCTGGATTTTGTGTTTTCTAGTAAATGAATGAGCTATTATTTGATGGATGTTTTTTGTGCCTGTAATTTTTCCACGCATCTTTTCCTGAGTTTTGATTTTTTCCCCCTTTTCAATTATACCCAAATGTTTTATAAATGACGATATTTATTTATCTTCGAACTTTTTACTATGTTTACATCTTCAGTCTTGCGAATGGAGCTGGATATCCAGAGGTTTCTAAACAATGCTGATCAGCAGCATTTTGAGTTCCCACATTTCCCTTCGTCCTATCTCAGATTGGCTGCACACAGAGTTGCTCAACACTATGGTATGCAGACAATGGTTCAGGACACTGGCTTAGATGGCCAGGGAAGTAAAATTCTGGTGAGAAAGTTAGCAGAAAGCAAGTATCCTGTGGTTCGCTTATCTGAAATACCTGCTAAGCAGTTGGAAAATGATAAATCGGAGCACAAAAAAATTGTCATTAGACCTAGGCCTTCTAAAACTAGTTTAAATGAAGCCAGTGAAGCTGGGACAAAAGGAAACACACTGAGAAGTGTGGAAGAGAGAAAGGAGGAATATGATCGGGCTCGAGCACGTATTTTCAGTAGCTCTAGAAGCTTCGACTCAGGGGATACATCATCACCAGTCCCCACAGATGTAAAAAATTCTCTCATCACTAAGGATGAGAATGAAGCTAGCAAGATCCCAATGGCTGATCCAGAAAGATGCAACAGTGTCAGGGACATTAGTTCTACCCGAGTTGCCATTTTGCGAGATAGGGAAAAGGATCGTAGTGATCCAGATTATGATCGTAGCTATGGAAGGTCAGTTCTATCACTTCTTTGGGAATTCAGTTGAGAGCTTTCCCAAAATTGAATGCAATAGCTGCAATTGCACATGCATGTTTGCTCAATTGCTCTTAATTAGAAACTACCTGCCCTTGATGGGTTGTATTTCTGTTATTTGGCTGGTTTATTTGATGGCACTCTTGATTCAAGAATTTAGATAGCTTGTATTGTGATGTTTACACTTTCTGTGCGGTGTCAACTTTGACTGTAATAGTTTGCCTTTTCTTTTGGTTATGTCATAATTTGCCTATTGTCGGATTGAAATGTGTTATTGATGCAGGTATGCCAGGAATATGCCGACATCTGCTGTTAACATGGTGGTGCCTTTCAATTTGCCAAAAGCTCAACCTTCATTTGCTCAATATGATGCTACTTTTAATCAGTTGGGCCAGATGCCACAAACTCAGGCTTCACTTGGCTACGGTCCTCCATCAAGCCCAATGATGAATCCTTTTGCTGCCAATGGATTAACTCAGACAGCTAGGGATGTTGCTTATGTACAATGGCCAAGTGCTGCAATGATGTATGCACATTCATATGACCAATTTAGGCATGCTGTTTTCCAGGTAAGCCACAGTTTAATTTACTCAATTCAATTACTTGGTTTACACACATGTTTCTGTACTAGCTTTAAAATACCGATACATGTTAGAAATAAATTGAATCTTCTTTAAAAAAGGAGGAAAAAAGTAAAGATCATAGGTTTAATTGGCTCTTGGTTGTTTAAATTAGCTTGTTGGATAGACTTGTTGGGTTTGCAATTTGCAATGTTCTCATGCATGGTATCCGGCTTTTGCAATTTGCAATTTTATGTATAACATACCACTCAAAGATTTGGACTTCAGGCCATTTTGATTATCCAACTTCTTGTGTCATTTATTCAAATTGTGTGGTGTATTGACATCTTTCCATCCCAAACAGTTGTGTTTATCTTCAAAATCTGTGGTTTTCATGATAATGCACTACTTCACTTTGATTGAATCCTGCTTCCCTGCCAAGTATTAAGGAATCTTGTTTTCTCTTTTTTATTTTCACAATATATACTTTTATTAATTTTGTATCATGATTCATCTCATAAGGATTTGTATCTGTATTGCAGGCTCCGTTTGGTCAACAGCCGTTGAGCTTTGACTATTCACAAAACTACTAGATGACATTTTAGGGGGGGAAGTTATTGGAATTGGATGCAGAAGTTGTTACCTTAGTATGTTTAGTTGTTTCATGTTAGGTTTGTTCTTGAGTATTCTATCATAGACATTTGTTGCTGTTGTAGTATGTCTTTAACTTTCAGTTTTGATGGGTTATACTAGCATATATGATATCATATCTGGTACTTCTAGTTTGACAGTCTATATAAAATAGTGGATTTATTTCTAGACTTTAAATTTGTGATAAGGTTTCGGTGCTGTTTTTAAATACCTTGTTAAAGTTGTGGAGGCTAATAGAATAAACTAAAATTTAGCTAAAACAAAATTTCATTATTTTATGCTTTTTATTCACAAAAATATTAGAGGGATGAGAATATTCAATTTAAATATTATAGTAATTTATCCCTTAAGGTTTAAACCTTTTCCCCGTTTCTTTTAGATTAATTTTTCTATATTAATTTTTCAATAATAGAAGAGCTTGGAAAAAGCTATTATATAAAAATTAAAAAACTTGCTAGTAAACGAAGTTAATGGAACATGACTCTATTCTATAACACTAGTATTTTTAGCAGTGTATCAATGCAACCTTGTTTTTGAAGCAGTTGTGCTGGAATCTTGGGTTGCAGATCATGATGTCAGAAAAATAGAAAGCCCAAGTCTAAGGCCTAGGCTTTGTAATAAATTTTTATTTCAATGACAAGTCAAAAGTGGCAATATTTGGTTGGTCCACCTCATGTGAACTGTTCCAAATATGTATTTGTATCCAGTTGAAGAAGCAACGTATATTTATCAGGATATCTGGTGGTCCTCTTCTAAATCTAAGAATAACGCTTGGTCCATTAACAATATATATATATTATTGTACTTCATGTTATATTGTCATTATCCATTTTATTTTTCATTTCAATTTTGGCCTAACCGTCCATTTCAATATTTATCTTCTTTTTTCTTTTAAACTATGTTAGGGTTCAATTAATGTTTATTTTAAATATTTAAATAATATCACTCGGTCGTATTGGTCAAATGTTCCGATGACTTTGTTTGTTGTGCAAGTGAGGTATTTATTTTTAGCTTCACCAAAAAAATATTTATTTAGATTAATAAAATTCATTGTTCCAAAAAAAGATTGATAAAAATAAATAATAGCATTCAAATCTCACTAATAAGTTTAACATTCAGTATTATCATTTTTTTTTAATTTACAGGTACTCATTTTATAAGAGTTTTACTGGCGCATGTTTGCATATTTTATAATTTAATTAGATTCACTAATATGATTTTTTACAGTAATATAAAATATCTATACTTACAATGAACTAAAATTAAAATTTCATTTTTGTTTTACTATATTTTAAATAACATGAATAAAAAAGAAGTAGAAAACAATAAAGTATAAGCTACATTAAAATGTTAAATTATACACTATTGACGTTGGTTGATTCCCTACTTTTCTTATGAGGTAGCATAATGGGATAGACCTATCTTTGCTTTTGAACTTGGTGTTCCTATATTCTATTAAGATCTTTTCCAAGATAAGGAACCAACACAATTAGTTGATTTATCATAGAAACATCTTTATTTATCTTTTTTTTTTAATTAAAAAAATGTATAAAATCTTTGGGTCTTGGCTCAGGATTAGCAATTTGATTGGTGATTAGTGTAGCATATAGATTCTTGATTATCCGCAAGTGGACAAATTCCAATCCGAATGGTCACCAACTGATATTATTAGGCTGTTTAGGTTTCTACCGAAAGCGACTTTACACTTTAACATGGGACTAAAATTAATATAAAATGTAATTCTGGGATAATTTACCTTCTAAACCCAATAATTATCAAGGAACAAGGGGACAAAAGCATATATTACTCGGTTAAGGTTACCATTCCAATTCTCATGGCATTTTTTATTCACTTCGGAGCAAAATTAAACTAGTAATTACTAAGCTGTTAATCTTGTATAAATCAGAAATGTTTGTTAATCTTGTATGAATGATTAGTAAAAGTATGGTCTATACAGAAGGACTTAAACTACAATGAAACATTATATTATCAAACTTTTGGAAGACCATTCAACCATAGAACTAATCTTTCAAGGATTAAACTGGTGAAAATAGAAATGGATTCATCATTGAAAGGGGATAATCTTAACATGATTGGGGAAAAAAAGTTTACTGCTCAATGAAAATACAATAATATATTGTTCATAAGTCTAAAGGTGAAGTTGAGGGTACTATGACTACACTACTTGAGTGGCAAAATCATTCTAACCCTGAAGGTTCAGCTTACCATTTCAATTCAAAAGTGAAACACCATGCGTAAGAACTAGTTCTAAGTTCATAGACATGAGTGAAAAGTTAATCTTATAGACCGGGCAAAATTCAAAGTGACAAGGTCTTAAACAGTAATAGTAATGCTAGTTGAAAGCTTAAACATTGCAGAGCAAAATGTATGGCAATCATCAAAATTCTATATAAACCCAAATTAATTATTTAGCTAAAGTGTAGGCTACTTATCAAAATTCTGTAGTAATGAACATGTATGCATATGTTGTCATTCAAAACTAGAAAAGAAGGCCAATGTATAGCTAAGATCATTATAGTGATCAAATAATAAGAGTTGGTAAAAGAAATACACAACTAAGTAAAAACATGAACTTATTGTTTTCATTTAAGCAGAGTAAACCTACAAACTCAAAGAAACTAGTTTTACTTGAGTTCATCTGGCATATAGAATTTAACGCCACAGAGTAAGATTAGAATTTTAAAAGATCGCCTTGCATCAGGCATTAAAGTCTTCTATATAGAATCAAACAATGTACAACTCACCTCTAAAGGACACATAACTTGACAAGCAAGAAGACAAGTCTTCCGCATTAGAGGCTCCCAGATTCAGTTGAAGAATTCACAACCAAATGCACCAATAGATACGCTTCCAACTCGCAAGTTTATTGCCAACTGCAGGCCATAAGTACTGAACTCGCCGCAATTCGCTCACTCCTGCCATGAATGCCAATAGAAAACTTCCCAAGAAGTAACAATGTGGTTTATACAGAGCTGCAGCCAATTCCCATAAAACTAATGATGGGATGAATCAACATAGAGGACTAAGTGATTCAAACACGGAGCTATATAGACATTGTCGCAGCCCCAAAAGTGACATCACCATGAACTTCAGTCACCAGGAGCCGACACAGAACATATGGAATGCTACCAACAAGCAAGGTACTAATTACAGAACTGTCACAGGAACAACACCATATTGGAACCCACAATCACTACTCATGCTTCTAGATCCGAAGAAAATGCCAATTAGTAACTCCAAGACACAAATTAACCCCACCTTAACACTAATTAACAACTAACACCTCCTTGCTTAACACCCCAAACATACCAAACGCGAAACTACACCACCAATAACTAAGTTGAGTACTATATATAATAATTATGTTATAGAGAGAACATAACAACCAAATTTCAAATGGTAAATTCAATCATCTCCAGTTGGAAAAAGAGTAAGAACCTTCCTTGCACCAGATGCATTAGCAGATTCCATATCCTCTGCATATCCAGCCACACCTCCACCCATTCTATTGAACTGCTGCTGCTGATTCTGCGGCGGCGGCTGCTGCCTTGACATGAAAGCATGCTCAAAGTGCCCGTTCGGCGGCGACCCAAAATGCCCGGATGCCTGCCTATGGAACTGCTGCTGCAGCTGGACGTGCTGCATCGCTGCAGCACCGGCAGCTGCGGCAGCCATCTGGTGGTGGTGTTGCTGGTGGTGCATTGCCGGTACCGACACGAACGGCAGGAAATGCTCTGAATTAGGCCTCCCGC
>NC_029794.2:130822748-130825467 GCF_000816755.2 Arachis ipaensis
CGCTCCGCCGCCGCCGGGTCCGGCGGCGGAGAGTCCCTGCATGCGCTTGAGGTAGAGGCGGTACTTCTGGAGGTGGCTGGCGACGTTCTCGCGGGTTAAGCCGTCAACGCTCATGAGCTGCATTATGGTCTTCGGAACCGCGTTCTTGATTCCGAGGTGTGCGACGGCGTCCACGAAGCGCTTGTGGAGCTGTGGGGTCCAAACGAGGCGGGGCCTCTTGAGGGTTCTGGCTGGCTCCTCACCGGCGGCGCCGGAGCCAAGATCGCCGGAGTCGGCAAAGTCGCCGCCGGAGGAGGGTTGTTGCTGATGCGAGGGGGAAGGGTTTGAAGGTGGTTGCGGTTGCTGTGGTTGTTGGTGGTGGTGGAGGTGGTGGTTCGGGGTGGTTGGGGTGGCCGTGGCGGCGGCGGTTGGGGTGTGAGGACTGGGGATGTCAAAGGCGATGGCAAGATCGGGTGTGATTAGGGTTTGCGATAAGGGCATGAGTTCCTCCGGCGGAGGTAGTTCGTCTTCCCATCTGGCAAACCAGTTTGAATCTTCTTCCCTCATTTTCTTTTTCTTGGTTTGGTTTTTGAGTGTGTTTCCGTTATGGGGTTCACTGATTTTGAGGAAAGGCGAGATTTTTGGATGCGGATTATGAGTTTAGCTAATGGGTCTTTGTTGTTTAAGATTAGATTAAGGGAATTAGAAAGAACAAAAAAAAATGGGAATTTTATTTTTGTTTTTGTGTAATGAAGAAGAAAAAGGGAGTTGTGGTGGTGGTGAAGGTGGATACAGGGATTTGATTCTTTTTCTCTCTCTACAATTTGACACAGAAAGAGAGAGAAAGAATGGGGGAGATGGGAGACAGAAGTGGAGGGAGGGTAGTGGTGGTGTGAGTGACGTTCTTGGAGAGAGAGAGACAGAGAGAGAGAGAGAGAGAGAGAGAGAGAGAGAGAGAGAGAGAGGTTTTCGAGGTGGATCTTGTTTTTTTTTTCACATTCTTTTTTATCAGCTTTTTATTGTGTTTTATAGGTACTGTTGTTGCTGTGATGCTTTTTTCTAAGAATGAATTTTATGATGGTAGTTTTTTAATTTTTCATTTTAATTTTTTGTTTCCGGGATTTGGGGGGTCTTCATCAACTTGAGAGTGAGTGTTGCGAGATCTTCTACTTTTTTTGTTTTTCAGCAAGTTGTGGTGGCGCGTTTATCATACGCTCCTCCGTGCACTGCCGTGAGGTGATCACATCGACTTTGACGTAGAATAGATTTTTTGTTGTATATTGCTTATTACAGATTCTCCATTGAATGTTTTAAGTGTGTAAAAGGTCAAGTAACCCATCTCAATCTTTAGAATGATTTATGGAGGAAATCTCATGCCTTAAATTCAGTGGTAAAAAGTTAATGAGATATCATTTATTATATCATTTAATTTTAAAAAGAAAATGTTGATTTTCTAAAATATTTAATATTTTATAAAGGAAATGTAAAAAAAAAAAAGAAAGAGAAACTATTATATGTTTATTAGATGAGATATTTAAGTATTTGACTATTTAAATGTAATTTGATAATTTATCACCAAATTTTTTTAATGAAATCAGGAACTTATTTTAGTTATGCAAGATATTTTTGACCAATTATTTTAAATTAATTAAACAAGTTATAACAAATAGATTAGTCATTCATATTTCCCAATGTAAAAATTAATTTAATTTAGTTTTAAACATTTTTAATCATAAAGTTTCCAAATTACATTTTGTTATTCAATTTAACTTGTCAAAGATTGAATTGAACTATGAAATATAATCTTAAGAATTAAAGTAAGCATTTTGGAAAACTAAAAATTAAATGAAATCATATTCAAAGACAAAATTTAATATTTACTCGTTGTGTGAAGAAGAATTAATTATGCCAATGAGTTATAACTCAAATGACATAATCTCTCCATACTCAATTAAAAAATTACAGATTCGAGTCTCCTGTCTTTGATAAAAAAAAATTAATTATTAATTATTTATTTAAAAGAAGAGGCATAATAAGGAAATGAGTGTGTGAGAGTGATTGGGCCGGCATGTACTGTAGCGCGTGAATTGCAAAGCCACATGAACGAGGTTGTGCAAAGTTTATTGTTTTGAGTACAATAAGGATGAAATTGTACGGGCCTGGGATAGAGTTGAGATCAGATCAGATCAGGAATGAATGAGGAGAGAGAGAGAGAGAGAGATGCAAAGATTCTTCACTTTGTGGGATTTCTTGTTTTGGTGTCTATATAGGGAATAATTTGAGCTGTTCATTGCCTCTGTTTGAGGTTGAGGATATCAACAGTTCCAAAGACAAATTTTGGATTTGACTCAATAATGTGAATTAGGTTATGTATAACATGTATGTTTCTAATTCTATGCACCAATAAACCTGATAATTAATTATTATTGTGATTATTATTATTAGTAGGATTAAGAATCACATGCAAGAGGGGGTCTAAGTTGAAAAAATTGCACAAGAAGGACCAATTGGCAATTAGTGTAACTAATAATTAATGACAAAAGTTTATTACCAAAGCAAAGAGGAAA
The DNA here is from genome assembly GCF_000816755.2 of Arachis ipaensis. Lineage (NCBI taxonomy): Eukaryota > Viridiplantae > Streptophyta > Magnoliopsida > Fabales > Fabaceae > Arachis > Arachis ipaensis. The sequence goes on from NC_029794.2 coordinate 130,825,295, forward strand.
TAAATATTTTCTTCTTCTTTAGATTGATTATTATATATGATTGATTTAATTTGAATACAATAGCATTTATAAAATTTTTCGTTCTATTTATGTATTGTCACATCATAGATCTAATTTTTATTTGTTAGAATATATGCTAACTGTCTAATGACATTTAGATTATATTTATATAT
>NC_029794.2:130825490-130834876 GCF_000816755.2 Arachis ipaensis
AAAAGAACTTATCAATGTAAAGTAAAAAAAAAAAAGTATTTATAAACTTTGATGTGACCTCTTGGCATATTAAATAAAAATATTAGTTTAAGTATGAGATATCAACATGTGCGGTAAGCATTAATTTTACATAATCTAAATAATTGAGGGAAGAATAATCAGGAAAAATTAATAAACAAAAGGATGGATGAGAAAATGTGATGGGAAGTAATAATATTATTTTGGAACTGGAACACAAAAGCAGGAAATGCCCAGAAAGGAACTGAACTGTTGAAAGTGGGATACCTGTTGGACGCAGATATCGATTTTGTACCCTCAATCACACACTGCACTAAACAACACTAGAGTTCCAAACACTATAAAAAAGTTGATGAATATTATTTCATTAATCATTAGGTGTGTTATCAAATATTACGTTAATTTAATCGGTTAGAATTAATATAAGCATGGCTTGTATTTCCAAATTCTAAAAGTAATATTTTAAATCGGTTTTCAAGATTTTTTAGTAAAACATTTTAATTTTCAATAAATCTTAATTATTAAACTAATTTTTAACTTTTTTTTATTAAATAAATCAATTCTTATGTCAAATTTCAACAAAGGTTAGACAGATTAATTTTTGTTGTTATTTAAAAAAATATAAGTCTATAAAAATATTTAGAGTAAAGTATTGTTTTTGTCTCCAACGTTTGGAATAAGTTCTATTTGTGTCCCTAACATTTAAATTGTTCTATTTGTATCCTTAACGTTTATAAAAGTGATTCAATGTTATCCTATTATCAATTATGCTAACAAATCAGATTATATTTTTCAATTATTCTCATTTGGATGTATTCATTCTCAATTAGGTCTCACTTGGATGTGTTCGATTTTAATATTATACCCACTATTTGTGTTTAGATTCAATTATATTCCTAGAAAAGTGAATTATGTAAATGTTGTAGAAATTAGTTTCAACATTTGATGAGCTATTTTTCGGAATAGATCATCGATTCTATCCTAGACATTTGTATTCTAACTTCAAGAAGAATTTTTTAAAACTCAAACTAAAGTGCTCATGATGTGTTGCAGGATAACATTGAATCACTTTTACAAACATTAGGATACAAATATGACGATTTAAACGTTAGAGATACAAATAGAATTTACTCCAAATGTTGGAGACAAAAACGATACTTTACTCAAATATTTAAAATTATTAAATTAATATTTTTAAGATTTATTAAATATTGATTTAGGATATTATTTAAAATGTAACTTGAACTCTTATCTTAAATAAAGTTTTTATTACTAATTGTGAATATAATAGATAGAATAATGAATACTTAGAAAGACTTTAAGTAGAGGCAGAATTATTATCCCTAGAAAGGGCATGTTTCCTCGTGCAGCATTGGCAACAGTAGTGATGGACCAATTGAATCAAAGTAATATGATAAGAAGGGTATCCCCCCATGTGATACCCATGTTTGAACCCTTCAATATACCCAATATCATGACAGGTGTATCTCTTCTATTATTAATGTATTGTGCTTTTATGACATAAATACCCTTTGTCTAGTGCTAACTAAGTACTAGCCACTAGCCTTTTTCTCCTACCCTCCCCCCTTCTTTTCCCCTCACCATTCATGAAAAATCCCCTTTCATTTGGAATCAAAATATGTATAAACTCTAAAGTTAGACATTTATGGAGCACCCTGCCATCATGTTCATGTTGCCCTTTCCTCAATAGAAAAATTTGGACACTACAATGAATAATAGAAATGTGTTTTTAAGTACTCAAACATTGAGCCTAATTCTATTGGTGGAATTGTCACATTTGAGGCTTTGACTTTGAAGATCAAATCACGTCAAATAAATAAAAATATGGATATTTTCGCATGCACAGATCATTTATTTTTTAAAGAAGGAAATTTAGATCTATAAGATGGAAAATTCCATAGTATCCTTATAAAGGAAAAATATCAATACCCATTAGTAATTCATGATGCAAAATCATCATGTGAGGAAAACTAAAAAACTATGCCAATTGTCAATCAATAAGTAGTATTAGTAGTACTATTTAATAATAAAAAAACGTGGCTAAGATTATCTTTGATAAAGGTTCATGTGACTAGACTAGAGGGAGAGAAGGAGATAAGTGTATAGTGTATAGTTTATTAGTTTTAGTTAAGAACGTGGTCCGTCCATGTACTTTCAAGTTTTAACCACGATGCGACAAACAGTATCAACAAATAGTTACGAAACAAACACAACTGTCTATGGATAGGGAACGCTCGAGCTTTTCACTACTATTACTTTTATCGGAGTCCGGAATCTTTTTTTGTTTTTTCTAATTAAAAAATAAAAAAATTTGTTAAAAAATGTCTTCAAGATATTATAAATGAACTGAAATAAAAAGTTTTGATTCGAGTTAAATCCTAAAGTGGTTTCTAAGATTCACAAAATGTATCGATTTAGTCTCTGACTTTTCAATTGCACTAATTAAGTTCTCCAGATTGGAAAAAATGCATCAACGTGGTCTCCCTCATATTTTTCGGTCATATTCCTTGCCGGCAGTAATGACGTGGCGAATGAGTGCCACGCTGGAGGATGGGAAACATCGTCGTATTGGATTTTGGCGCTAAACCTATTAATAGACGACACCGTTTCAAGTAAGTATTTACAAAACGTTCAAACCCCCTCCCCCAATATTCAAAGATCACTTCGTCTTTTTCATCTTCTGCGAACTGAAAGCACCAAACCCTGGCATTCGAGAGCGCTGGCGTGGTTTTTCGGAGTGAAACAATTTGGAGTTCAGAGGAACCTGGTCATCGTTGGCTGAAGATCGGTGAAGGAAGGAGCAAAGATTCTGCGTGAAATCCCCTGTGACAGAGGTAGGCATGCAGTATATTAGATAGTGTTGTTCTGTTTTACATAGTGGTAAGGTATCCATCATTATGGATTTTACTTGAAAAATTGGTGTAAATTGATGGGAAACCATGGATGCTATGTTAGTAGCTAGGGTTTTTGCATTGGGTGGTGCGGGTAGGGATTATTGGAATGCTCCGTTTTCAAACAAAAAATATGGGCATTTCTATAATGGCATAGTGACTGAAGTAGTTGTTAGTTAATAATTTTGGAATATGATCTGTTGTTGTTTGCTGATTCCATATTTTAGTAAAAATGTATTTTTTTCCAATACAAATGGAGAAGTTGCTGGATATAATATTCCATCATGGTGGAACGTTTAAGAAGAATGTTGATGGAAAGTTGGTTTACTCACCTGACAATAGAGCTTGCTTAGGAGATTTAGATGAGGATACACTTGATGTCTTCTTCGTTAGGAACTATTTCAAGGAGTTGGGATATGACAAGGTAGTTGAGTGCTGGTCGCTGGTTCCGGAGAGGAGCTTGAAGGTTGGATTGAGAACTCTGACCACTGATGATGAATTAAGGAAGATGTGCTTCCATGCACAGAGGAATGATGGAGTAGTCGATGTTTATTTCGAACATGGAGTTTCGACACCTGAACTGATAGAGGGGAAAGAAGCTGTTCAGTGTCTGGATTATATTCCAGAAAAGGAGCTTGGTGGTGACTTAAACAAGAAGAACACCTTTGAGGATACCTTAAATGAAATGCCACATGACAAATGTGATCCTGACCCAGTTCCTCTTACTCCAATCTCCATTCTAAACAGTCCAACTGCAATCCCAGTTCCTGCTAACACCCCCACCACAAGACCTATCCATGATGACACCAAGTCCATGGCTGATCATGAGAATCCCAAACTCCATCATATACCCAACTCAAAATCCAATACAAAGTCCAATACAACCCCAACTGTCAAGCAGAATAAAAAATCCAAGCAGAACCAGAAGCTCAAGAAAACTCAACCAAAGCCCAAGCCCAAGTTTACTTCAAAAATCAAGCCCAAATTTAACCCGCCTAAAAGAATCACAAGATCTCAGGGAAGGGGACATTGGAGTGCTAACAAAGGGAAGCAAATTTTTCATGTGGATTTAACTGCAACCAGATCAAGCAGTGATGAAGGGAGTTCAGAGGATGACTCTTATGTCCCTGTGCAGGAGGCCAGCTCTAGTAGTGATGATGAGTTGGTTACATAACCAATTAGGAAAGAGGTCAAGAAGGTTCAGAAGGCCTCAGCCATGGCCAAAGAAAAGGAAAAGATATATAAAGACACTATTATACAAGATGATAATGCAATTGTGGCAGACTTATCTGATGTAGAGGTGGACCTTGGTTTTTTAGGAAGTCCAGGAGACGGATTGATGTATGATGCTCTTGACCCAGGTGCAGAATCTGATGGTGCCAACTCGTGGCACTCGGAGGATATGAAGACTCCTCCTAATTCTGAAGATGAATTGGAATCTGATGGAGAATCGGATGAATTTCCAATCTTCCAGGAGGGCCATAAATTTGGTGAGTTGCAACTGCAAGTGGGAATGAAGTTTAATACTAAACAAGACTTCAGGGATGCTGTGCGAGAGTTTACCATTCAGGAGGGTAGGAGGATTAAGTTTTGTAAAGAATGACAATGTGAGGTGTAGGGCAGTGTGCTAGGTGGAAGAGTGCTCATGGGTTGTTTACGCCTCAAGGGATCATGAGGACTCTTGCTGGCAAATCAAGATTTTTTATGACGATCATACATGTCCGAAAGAGAATTTTACTAGAGCTGCAAACAGAGCTTGGTTGGCAAGTAAGTTGGTCAAAAATGTTAGAAAGTACCCAAACTTCAAGCAATGTGAGGCTGCAACATACTTTAGGTCAAAGTGTGATCTCATATTGCATAGGAATTCATTAGCCCGAACCTTGGCTGATGCAAGAAGTGTTGTCTATGGGGATGAAAAGGCACAGTATGCCTTGTTAAGAGATTATGCTGAAACGCTGCTAAAGACCAATCCAGGATCCACTATAAAGATTGGGGTTACTCCACTACCTGACAGCCAAGTTATGTTTGATAAAATGTACATCTGCTTGAGTGGTTGCAAGAAAGCTGGGTGTCGACCTTTAATTGGCCTCGATGGTCAATTTTTAAAAACACAGATTGGTGGACATATATTATCATCTGTCGCACAAGATGCAAATCACCACATTTATGTGGTTGCTTGGGCTATAGTCAACATTGAAAACAAAGAGAATTGAAAATGGTTTTTGGAGTTACTCCACGATGATTTAGGAGACTATAAGGCTAACGGGTGGTGTTTCATTTCTGATATGCAAAAGGTTAGACAGTTTATATTGTAAGCAAAATGTATATCTGTTTATTGTATAAACTATTTGGTTCTATGTCTTATTTGGTATGGATAATTGCAACTTGCTGATTTCACTTGTTATGTACGTTATGTAGGTTGTTTGGTTATTTAGGTAGTCTGAATATTTAGGTACTTTGGTTATTTAAGTAGTTTGATTATTTAGGGTGATTGGTTATTATTATTTAGGATGATTGGTTATTGATATTTGGTTATTTTGGTTGTTTGGTGTCTACTATATCTTTCCATCAATTGCAAGGGTTGATTTTGGCTGTAGAGGAGGTCATTCCACAGGTCTACCATCGTTTCTGTGTATGGCACCTGTGGCGAAATTTCAACAAACAGTGGAAGGATCTTGAGCTGTGGAGACTCCTTTGGGATGCTGCAAGGTCAAACACCTTCCAAGATTTTATTGGCAACATGGACAAGATCAAAAGAGTCAGTGAGGAAGCATGGACATACCTTAACAAGTGGCCTAGGCATTCATGGACGAAGTCTCAATTTAGCCATAGGACAAAGCTGGATAATATATGCAACAACGCATGTGAGGTCTTCAACGCAAGGATCAAAGAGGCTATGAGCAAGCCAATCATCACACTGCTTGAAGAGGTAAGGATGTTCGTTATGAGGTCCATTGCAAAGAACAAGATAAAGTTGAACAACTACGTTGAAAAACTTCCTCTAGTTATTCAGAGCCGGTTAGAAAAGGTAAGGAAATAGTCAAAGAACTGGGTTCCTATATGAAATGGAGATGAAGCCTATGAAAAGTTTGAGGTCCATGGACAACCAACAAACATGGTGGTCGATCTAGGCAAAAGACTTTACACCTGCCAGTTCTGGATGTTAACAGGTAATTTTTGTTACATTTACATTATTATATTTTTTTCATTACATTATCATTATATTCATTTTAGGTTGTTTTTACTTGAATTATTAACTGCCATGGTCTGGACTTGAACTGCCTTTTGTTTGGTGTGCTGTAGGCATTCCCTGTGTTCATGCCTGTGCTGCTCTTGCACGGGTGAACAAGAGACTAGAAGATTTCTGTCACCCCTTGGTCACAATGGATTCATATAGGAAGACCTATGAACATTACATTAATCCTTTCCCAGGCCAATCCATGTGAGAAAAATCAGCATATAATAAGCCCCAGGCTCCAAACATCAAACGGAAACCAGGAAAACTCACAACCAAAAGAAGAAAGGACGCTGATGAGGGTACTAGTGTAAACAAGAAAGCTAAGCAGAATGTTACCCTAAAGGGACAACTCAAGCCATTCACATGCACATATTGTGGTGTAAAGGGCCACACCAATAGGGGATGCAAACAGAAGAGAGCTGATGAGCTTGCTGCTGCTCTTGCCGTTGCAGCAGCTACTGTGGCAGCTTCCAAGGCCAAAGTTACTCCTACTGGGAGTACACCTGCAGCTGAAGCAAGCAACACTGTCACTCTGGGACCACCAGCAGCTGACATTCCACCACCAGCCTCTGCACCGCAAGCTGAAGAAGTTGAATTATCCCAACCAAGCTATGGTGGAACACAAGATGAGGTATAAAATGTCCCAACACATTTGTTGTTTACTTCCTAGATTTAACTCTCCTTTTCACACTAACTCATACAAATTATCACACTTTACGCAGGCACCACCGCCAACAACAACAAGGCCACCTAAATTACCAACCAAACGGAAGACCTCACCACAACCAGTAACTATTTCTGTCGATCTCATGCAAGGAACAAGTTCAGCCACATCTTCAAGGATGGCAAGGTTCATGAAGTTTGTTCCAACACCACAGTTTAAGGCACCAAGGAAGAAAAACCCTTGATTTTGGATGTTCTAGCAGCCGATTTCAGAATATATATGGGATTTAGGCATTGGTTGATTTTTTTGGCTTTTTGTTATTTCTCAAAAGGAATGGCTCTTGACTAGACTGTATGGTTTATTTTGATTTTCTGGTAATAAATACTTTAGCAGAGTTTAAACTCAAAAGTAGCTGCTTCAGTTTGTTTATCCTTATGTGGTCAAATGATACTGTGTTACATTGACAATGTCTTGTTTATAATCTACAACTACTATTATCAATTTACCTCTTCTGTTCATTCAGTTTGGATTCTATTTTTGTAAAATCTATCTACAAATAACACACCAATAACACTACTCTGTGAACATCAAATTTAACAGTTACCATCAAAGTAGTCAACAACAAATCTTCAGGAAACACTCACGTTGTAATTCGGACATCCAAAGAAGGGTTTATTTGGGTGGGTTTCCGTTCCAGACCATCGGAGCACAGGACGTTTCCCACACCCACACCGGTTTGGTACTCGCGTGCCTCTGCTCTGACTTAGCCTCGCATAGAACTTCCCTCTCCTTCATCTGCACGTCCAACCATCATCCAACCAGCAAAGCAATGGGTACAAGAATGAGCAGGGAAGAAGAAGAAGAAGATGATGATAATGAAGACGAAGAAGTGCTGCGCTACTTCTGAGTTAGGGTTTAAAAAGGGATCAGGGACCAAATTTGGACATAAACTTTCATTGGCCACATCAACTAACCGTTAGACATTCCAGCGTGGCACTCATTCGCCACATCACTACCGCCGGCAAGGAATATGACCGGAAAATATGAGGGGGACCACGTTGATACATTTTTTCCAATCTGGAGGACTTAATTAATACAATTGGAAAGTTCAGAAACTAAATCGGTGCATTTTGTGAATCTCAGATACCACTTTGGATTCTTTGGGGTTTAACTCGTTTTGATTCTTTTAAAATATTATCAGTATGCTCAGAGTCTATTTAGATGGACATTTTTTAATTTTAAATATTATAATGAACTTCTGTTTCAGAATATTGTTTGTATAAATAATTATGTCAATTATATTTCTGAAGAAGGTGCTTTTGGGAATTAAAATTTATTATTTTTAATAATCAAACTTTCTCTTTGAAAATCATTGAATTTGCAATTTTTTCTAAATAAAACATCGTTTTGTCATTAAAAATTTTAAATTCTCTAAAAAAATATTCTCTCCTTTAATTGATCCAATCAAAACGCTCTCAATGTATTAAAAACTTAAAATTTTATATTTTCTATTAAACATTCCTTATTTATGGTAAGACACTAATTAACAAAATCATTTAATAATAATATTGAAACACTCAAACACGGTTATCCCAATGCTTAGTCTTTCCTCCCACTTATTAATGTCAAGGATAAAATTATCAAAGATAATAACAACAGAAGTTTAACTACTTTTCTGTACTGATAGTCTGATAAATAGGTATTCGAATTGTATATTGGACTATGGCGACCATTCAATTCTGGGTGAGAATGGTCAATATTCAACAACATTGACTAAACCCATTACCATATGAATAACAAAAAAAAAAAAAAAAAAAAAAATTCTACAATACACATGCGGATGATCCGATGCTATGTCATGTTGCCAACAATGTTTAGCATACAATAAACTTCAATGCATAAATTGTGAATCTTTAGCTAAAAGAATGATTGAACTAGAAAAATGTCATCATCACAGACCTTAAAATATAATTTTAACCAAAAAAAGAGAAAAAAATTGTCAAGTTTCATCTACATGATGTGACGATACCTGTAGCGGATACAAAATTCTCCAGCAAAGCGGCATTGAGACTGGATAGCCAAAAAGAGCAATATGTACAGTCATCTGTCAACTAAGTAGTTAGTTACAAACATTTAGGTGGCAATTTCCTCAGATAATAGCACCACCTCTCACATTTATAAAGTAACAAACATTGATGAAGCACAAATTCCAAATGAAACCATAATCAGTAATTATTCTCAAAATATTTTCATACTCATGCAGAAAGCCTGACCAATGATTCAGTCATGGGGTTTTGAGCACAAATGTATGACATCCCTATTCCTTTGACAAAAAGGGCAAAACTGGGACGCATTATATCAGGCATTGGAGTTGCTCTTATACTTGTCTTTCTTTTTTTTTTTTACAATACCTGAAGCCTTGGTGGTGCACATATGCCTCAACAAATGAACCCAGCAGCAGCCATATGAACACAGGCTTCATCTAGTCAGTTTGCAAAAGAGATTCCCATGATTAAGATTGCACTATGGTTAACCACTTCGGGCTGTCCACAAA
>NC_029794.2:130834898-130837754 GCF_000816755.2 Arachis ipaensis
AAGAGGGAGGGGAGGGGAAGAAGATAATTAGTCATGACATTCTTTTGGCCGAACACAGGCAAAACCCAAAAGAAACTAAGTATGATGATATAAACATTGTCAGAATAAGAGGTGGTTTACCGAACGTTGAACGAAGTATATCCACTTTTGTGCGGCATATGATCAAGTTCATTTGTATCACAGCTGCGAACAGCCCTTTGAAACTTTGCTGACAGCTTCTGGTAGGACTGTACTTCAGATGGCTGGACCTGATTGATTGCCTTCTTTAAATGCTTCATTGATATAACTGAAGCACCAAGGTTCTCCTGATAACATCACAGTAAATTTAACACATAAATAAGTTATAATGTTATATGAAGACAAATCCATCGGAAATCATGTGGAGTACAAACCTCAATCGCTGCAACGGCTGCCTCTCGACATATTAGTGATATGTCAGCCCCAGTACAACCATCTGTGAGGTGAGCAAGTTCTTTAATGCTTACATCAGAATCACATGGAATTTTACGCAAATGAATGCGAAATATATCTTCTCTGTCTGTCTCATTTGGAGGTCCAACATAAAGCAGGCGATCAAAGCGTCCTGAAAAATCTTCCTTCGGTTATTTGAACCTGACTAGAACCATTCAAGAAACTCACCCTCCTTCGTGGATGCTTGTGCACATATAAGATATAGAGTAAGAAAAGTAGTGCGTACCTGGTCTTAAAAGGGCAGGATCAATCTTATCTGGCCTATTTGTAGCAGCTATGACAGTGACATTAACTCTTTGATGCAGACCTGGCATAAATGATTGTCAAAACAAAACTATGAACCCCGCACAAAATCTAAAATATTCCTTAGAATGTCATTTCCTGCTATTTCAAAGGTTGAATATGAGCCAAAAAGTAATTTACTAGTTTATCCAGTGTTCAAGATTCATCACTAACCATCCAATTCAACAAGAAGTTGACTCATGACCCTATCTGACACTGAAACACCATCACTTTCCTTCCCACGGGTTACAGCAAGACTATCAATTTCATCAAAAAATACAATGGATGGGGCATTGGTCCTTGCTTTTGCAAACAATGATCTGACAGCCTTCTCTGATTCACCAACCCATTTGCTGAAGAGTTCAGGACCCTTGACAGCTAGGAAGTTCAGCCCAGCTTCAGATGCAACTGCTCGTGCCATGAGGGTTTTGCTACAACCTGGAGGCCCAAACATCAATACACCTGTAGGAGGGCGAGTCCCAATACGGTTGAACGCATCACGGTGCCTCTGGGGCCACTCTACAGCTTCCATTAACTGAGCTTTGACTTCATTTTGACCACCTACATCTTCCCAATTGACCTTTGGAACCTCAAGGATTACCTAAGCACAAAATTTGAAACCAATTTTATGCCTCACCTTACTTTTTTATAAATGATTTATTAGAAGGTGGGGATTGGTAATCCTACAATGTAGCAAATCGTGGTCTGTATCTATCCCAAGATGCGGTTAACCATCAATTATAAAGAATAAAATAAAGATCAATAGAATAAAATCCTGGTCTATTTTGAGGCAGAATGCATGGTAAATTTGTGATCAATGAAAAATATGAAGAGAATTCATTTTATTTTTGTCAAAATTTCAACATACAGGACCTATATAAATTATAAACTATTCCAGTGACACCCAATAAGAATTCATAGTCAAATGGATGCACTGATTAGAGATGACAAGCTGACAGCTCTTGTACACAGAAATTCAGAGGGGCAGAAAGTGCATTTCTCATTAGAGAGTAGACTTCAATGATCCAAATATTTACGTTTCTATGTTTGAAAACCCAAATTTTCATTATATATGAAAATTAAGGATTACATTTTAGCAAATAAAAAAGGATGATCAGGGATAACTACCAGAGATATATATTTTATTAGAAGCTGACTCCTGAAATACAAACCATGGCATTAAGTTATGAATCATACCTCTCGCATGGCACTGGGTCTTATTTTCATTCTAGCCTTCTGAAAATCTTCAAAACTGACTTTCAAATTGTGGTCTTTATCACTATCAGAAATTATTTCCATAGATTCCGAAGTTGTGTCCATCATGCAGAGCTGTAATACAGCATTGGAGGCCACTGATGTATCAGATTCTGAAACAGATGAAGTTGCAATACCTGATTGATTTCTGGAGTTTGTTTCGCCATTCATCAATGTGGGTTGCTCTGTTATATCATTGGAAGAATCACCACAACTCTTCTTTAAATTAGCATAGCGTCTTAGACAAATCAGCGCCGCCTCATTGCAAAGGGCGGCCAGATCAGCGCCCACAAAACCATGAGTGACAGTGGCAAGGTGTTCAACTTGTAAATCTGAGAGAGAATGATCCACTCCACAAAGAAGAGTGAACAAAATATCCAAGCGTTGTTTTGGGGACGGCACACCTGCATATAGATTTTTGCGGAGAAACTTGATAATGAATGAGTTCTTTAATGGATTCATTAAAGTAAATAAAAGGACCGATAGATTTCTATAGCATATGCTGCATTTATCACTTTTATCAAATATGAAGAGAACAATATACTATGCTGCAGCTTCATAATCAGTCACTACATACAAAATATCACAGCTACACAGTTGAAGGCAGATATTGCTTAACTTAGTACCTTTGGGGTAAAAAGATTCTCAGTATTCCGAGAAAGATAGTGATAATGTGTCCAACATTCCAAGTGAATAGTAGTTATATATCAGACTTGGATGTGGTTAAAAGTAGCGTTGTTCATTTAACACTGTGATTTTGAGAAGGCCCCAACCATGTTAAAGTTATGATAGTGGGAAAGAAAATTTGTGAGGAAGCACCAATTCAACAGTTAGGCTCCCATCAATGTT
>NC_029794.2:130838476-130842402 GCF_000816755.2 Arachis ipaensis
TCTAATCTCAATAAACAGCTCATTGACATGTACCCAGTTACATTAAGGAGAAATTAGGCTCTGTATTTATTTTACGAAAGAAACACATTAGATGCTACTCGGAAACATTATCTTAATCTCTTACCAATTTCGATTTCTTTGTCAAATCTTCCAGGTCGTCGGAGAGCTGGCTCAATATGATCAGGCCTGTTGGTGGCAGCAATTACAAGCAACCCTTCGGTTCTACTAATTCCATCCATCAAATTCAATAATGTTGCAACCATTCTTTGAGATAGCTCTTCACCTCCATCTTTTCTTGCAGGGGCAATTGCATCTAATTCATCAATGAATACCTGTAACGTAGATCCCATTATTCTATTTATGAGAATCATGAACATAATGATATCAGGTGAAATAATCAAAGATATGAGTTTATAAAGATCAAAACCTTGAAAATAATCAACAGATAGTGGAGTTCTATCCATACATTGAACTACGCCATATTCATACATGCTAAGAATGGAAAGGGATCCTCCCTTTCAGCAATTTTCAGATTATTCCAAAATTGTCATTCGATAATTCAAACATGCTTAATCTCACCTCTCTTTTTTCTCTACTGAATTGTTCACAGCACAGAAAATCCTTATGGAACCGAAAGTTCCTACATGAATTCCTTACGACCACCAGCCAACAATTTAACAAGAACAACAGAGAGCCTCATCCCACTAAATGGGATCCATTACATAGATCAAATAACAACATTACATCTTATATGTACTTAGCACATTAACATAGTCCCGAAACTTAAGGGAAATTAGCGCTATAAGATTAATATTAAGACTTGAATGAATAACTTCAAAAACCATTTTTCATGTGATATGTAGCTCAAAGATATGTGAAGCTCAAAACAATATCTAAAATTATTTCATAAAACACATTCTCTGAAATTAAGAAACTCTTTATTTGGGCAAAAGAAATCTAACCACAGCAGGTGCAGCTTGAATTGCTGAATCAAAAACTTCATGCAATGCTTGCTCACTTTCCCCAAAATACTGGGTAACAATTTCAGGTCCATTTATTTGGAAAAAATTTACCCCAACATCATGAGCACATAATTGAGCAAGGGAAGTCTTCCCTGTACCAGGTGGACCATGTAGAAGAACTCCTCTTGTGATACGTAAACCAAAACTACATTTTCAAAAATGTGAAGAATAATAAGTTTGCTGAATTGCATTTACAAATGCATATAAGATATGAAGCACATAGCTAAGAGAATAGAGAAAAGTACTTTTAAGTTTGAACTTTAATAGAATCATTGACTTGAATACCAAAAATACAATTTTAGTAACTACCCATTCCTACCATTAGACAAGAAATTTACTAAATGATAGAAGGTTCAAAGGAAAAGATAAAAATTTTATGCTTAATGGAATTAAATAATAATAACATGCTAAAGGTGTGTAGACCAAATAAGGCAATCTTTGCTCCCATATGTCTCACGTGGGATGCAAGCTGGGCATCAGTCCACATATTTCCTTACATTGTTTTGCTACTATTGCTTATTTTCAGAGGCGAAAATGAATCATGGCAATTTGCTAAACATTTTTATCTGGTTAGCAATTTCCAAATATATCAAGCAATATGCTGCCGGAACCTTGTAAAAAGTCAACATAACTTGAATACATTGAATGACAAATGTGATGCACAGAACCATACAAAATGTAGTGCAAGGAGGGAGGGAGAAAAGAAGAAGAAGATTATCAATAATGCATTGTATACTCAACAATGAAAGAATGCACCATATAATACGTACCTTGATAAAGCATCCTTTACTGATGAAGAAATTATATCCTTTAAAACTGAATATTCTTTAGATAGACCACCCAGTTTAGAAATATTATCATATATGCTAGGATTAGCAACCTCTGCTTTACGTTTTTCACTGGGCAAATCCCTTTGAATTGACTCTTTAGATGCTGCATTTGATTGCAAAGATAAAAATACCTTTGTTTCACAATTGACAACGATTGCCTCATTCACATTTTCTGCTACATCAGAATCCTCAAGACACAAATTATTGATCCCATTTGATGAATAATTATCAGCTCTATCAACTGGTGCCTTTTTGGCTCCTATCACTTGGAAAATGCACACCTCTGAAAACATTGGTACAGAGACAAAATTACCTAGCAGTAAATAACGAGAATATAACCATGAAGTTGCACATGCCTGTAGTAATTTTTTCGAACTTTCATCTCCTAATGCATCCATAATATTGAATGAAGCCATAGATTGATTATTCTGAATGGGTATAGTTGATGCTGAATCTTCAAATCTTGGAGAAGACAACACACTAGCATTAGAAAACTTTGATCCATTAGAAGGTGTGCTAGGAGATGCAAAAATATCACTGTCTGACTGGACTTGGGATTTCGTCACAGAGGCTGAGTTATTAATGTCCAATTGAAATCCATCCTTATGAGGAGCAAGCTGTAGATACAATTCCTTGCAATTATATATCGAGAGACAATTACTTTCTGTATAATGCAGTTCATTGCTCCCATTTGCAAGACCAGATAAGTACTGTTTCTGTACTGGGTAAACAAACACTATTGTACCCAAAGGAGGACATCCCATTGTACAAGAAATATTTGAGGACAGACGTACTCCATTCTTCAAAACCTATGTAGAATTGTAAGGGTCACAAAGTAAATCATTTGGCAAAGATAGATATACTGTTTATACATTATATGAACCCTATCATTATGGTGAAGCCATTGTCTTTTCGCATATAAGCCACTATCTGTTTGCTCCTTTGAGTTATGGCATCCTATTTATGTTTAGCATATAAGCCATATACAAACAAATAAACCACATTAGGCAAATTACTAATTAATAATTTTAATAATTGTTTGATAGAGCATTCTGTGTTGTGGATATATGAAGTAATTTTCTTTTATGGTGTTCGCAATTCAGCAAGTTTATTCTACTATGGTTTTTCTAACTTCAGTCTCTTGATGAAATTGTAAAATCAGATATTTCTTAACCAAGTTGAGTACGTTGAGCATAATGTGTAGCTAAGAGAATTACTACAAAAAAAAATGTCAATTTTAGCTTCTTTATTGTATGTATTCCTTTGCATGAAACAAACTACAAATAAAATGGTTTCAATTAGATACTAGGAAGACAAACCTTCGTAGAAGGGAAAACAGTTGCAAGCACAAAGTAATTCCCTGTGACATCATCTTTCAACGTCTTCCCAGTTTCCAAGCCGTAGCATCTAACACATTCATCAACTAATGACTTGAGAGGATTCAATTGCACACTTCTGTTCATTGATGAAGCAATTGACACCTACGATAATCGTTGCATCATGTATGATAAAACTTTTCCCAAACCATAGCATAACAACAACAACACATGATCACAGAAGGAAGGAGAAGAAAGAAGAAGAGAAATGATTACCGAGACAAGAGTACCAGGGGCAAGAGAAGAGGAAACCATGGCAAGTTCGGAGAGCCAGATTCTGGAGTCCCTGGAATTAGGCGCATTATCAACGGCGGAGACTTGGCCGACATAGGCAGATGCTCCGATGAAGGAAGGGTACCTTCGAGAAGCTTCTGGAAGGCAGAGAGAAGCGGCGAGGTCGGCCTCGTCGTCGGGGCGTGACGTCGTTCGAGGAGGAGTAACCGGTGGTGCAGAAGAAGCAGCTTCGTGCTTTGACTTGGAGTGCTTCTTCTTATTCGAATTCGAAGAAGGCATTTTCTGTCTTGGAATTGAAGTCAGAGAAACAGCTTCCCTTAACCCTCTTTATTCTTTCAGGGTTTTAAGTTTTAAGTTTTAACACGTTTGCCTCTTTTTTTTCCCCTGTCTAGTCTTGTTTTATTCAAATTTATTTTAGTTTATTTATTATTTAATTAATACAATTTTTTTTTTGGTGAATTAAT
>NC_029794.2:130843635-130855206 GCF_000816755.2 Arachis ipaensis
TAACATTTAACATTAATAAAAACTAGAAATTACCTAGTAATTAGTAAACCAGTTATACTTTTTGGGAGTGGGTTGCTTTTTGCCTTGGGTTTGGGGCTTCGTTACTTTCCTTTTCTCATTTGGGCCTCGGCCCTCTTAAACAAAAAAAGAAAATTAATTAACATTAATAAAAACTAGAAATTACCTAGTAATTAGTAAACCAGTTATACTTTTTGGGAGTGGGTTGCTTTTTGCCTTGGGTTTGGGGCTTCGTTACTTTCCTTTTCTCATTTGGGCCTCGGCCCTCTTTCAGCCAAAACAAAAAAAGATGAGAGAGAACCGAGAAATGAAGGAAGGAGAGAATGAGAGAACTAGAGAAATTTGCAACTCAATTACTCATATACTAATCAACTATTGTTTTCTTGAATCCAAACTCATATGGCTTCTAAAACAAAATATTCAAAAAGAAGAAAAAAAAAAATATAACAGATGGTTATTGCCCAAGTAACAACAATAACAAATGGTTATTGCCAAATTCCCCCCTAACACATCAAAGAAACTCTACTACTCTTCTCTTCTTTTTCTACTGCTTCATTCAATATTTTGTTATGGTCAATGTGTAGAGCCAGAAGAGACAGAAGAAGCTTCCGGGAGAAGATATTTAGCTGGTGAAAGCACAGCTACAGCACCTTTCTGTGGATCTGAGTATTTTCTGTACAAAACCTTCAACTTCCCATTCCCAACATTCGAGTGAAAACTCACTAGTAGCTTAGCACAATCCCTGTGTAACAACAACAAACAACACACAGTTAATTAAAGTAACAACAATCATAAACTCCTAAAGACAAATAATATTTTATGTACTTACATAAGTTGTTCTTGTGTGTAACCGGTGTGTAGCTTAAGTGTGTCACTCCAAAGAGGTGTCTTGTTAAGTGTGCATCTAGCTGCAAAAACTGCTGAGGCTGCAACCATTGATGGACAGTACATTAAGGTTGCATAATGCATCATTCCCAACTCAGATAGAAAGTGTGACATGTTCTCTAGCTGTGGTAAATTTAAAAGAAGAATATTATTAGACATTATTATTATTACTATGAAAAAAAGAAGGAAAAAATGAATTAGGTGGAAGGCATATTGTTTCACACACACACACCTGTTCATCTGGAACTGAAGCCTTGATGAAACGAACAAGGAAAACAAATGGAGTAGGCACAGTCAAAGTCCATTCCAGCTTGTCCAATATGACTTTCTCCATGACAAGAATCTGTTCATTTGTGTAAGCTCTATCTGAGAGGCACACAAAGTCATTCACCTCCGGGGGCCAGATTTCTTCATACTTGGATGCCATGAGCATGGCACTGATCCCAACCAATTGGAGTTCCGTTCTTGGCACAGTCTTCACTGCTAAGAATCTATCAATGATGTTGATGGTCAGATAAAGTGTCTCAGGAGAGAGGTCAAACTTGGTGTGCACATCTGTGAGCCAATCAACCAATATGGCTCTCATCTTTTCATTGATCTCTGGCTGTGAGTCCATGTAATCATGTGGACGGCTCTCATTCTTCATTATTCATCATCAATCACCAAACATGCATTATTAAACAATATTAGAATCCTATAAATCCTACAATATAAAAATCAAGTAATCCAATCATGTTGGTACCTCAACTAGCTTATAGAACTTGTAGATGTCTTCAATGTATTCAACAGCAGCAAGCTCATCATTAACATCAGCTGCATCAATGTCAACAATCTGCTCCTTTGGTTTCTTAGTAAGATCACATGCTGCCTGTAATAATAATAAACAGAACTGTTAAATAAACAAAAACATGATTCAGAAATCCAGAATTCGTTTTGTTTTATTTCCCACAATATACCTTGCTTCTGGCTGTGAGGACTGAAGTGAGAGTGTGTGGTTTCTTCTTGGAGTTGACATCTGCTTCCTTTTTATTCTTGTTCACAGGCTTGTCCTTTGGTGTCTCCTTTTCAGAGCTTATATCAATGACTTCCACCACTGCAGGCTTTGGTTTTATAGTCACATTCTTGGTAGCAGCAGGCTTTGGTGCACCCCTCTTTGTAGCAACTGCAACTCCGTGAGGAGCAGGTCCACCCACATTAGCACATACCTGTTTCTGCATAACACAAAAAACATTAAATCAATCATTCTATCAACCATTGAAAACTAAACAACATTCAAGACATAGTGTGTAAAAGAGTGCTTTTACCTTGTTGTTTTCAGCAGCTGCTTCTTTTTGCGCATTGGCAAGAAGTTGTGCACAGAAACTCCTAAAAGAATCACAAAAAAAAAATCACAAATAAGCATAGAAAACAAAAAAAGATAATCATGCTTTATAATTAAGAGAACAAAAACAAGTCTCTTTTTTTTTTAAATTCTCTGTGCACCAACCTTGTAATGGGGCGATTGGGCTTGACCTCTACACCTTTAACAGTGACCAAATTTCCGATCTCTCCGAGGGCTTTACGGTTTCCGGCACCATTCTTCTTCTGCTCCTGTTGCTGCTTCCCTCCTCTTACGATTGCATCACCTACCAAATTGCAAAATCATCCACCTTATCAACCAAAGTTTCAATCTAACCAAAGGAGTAAAACGGAAAAAGAAAAAAAAAGGTCCTTTTATTTGTGCATCCTTTAAAAAATAAATAACATTTGCAGATCCCAAAAATTTCGGATTCAATCAAAGCAGAACAAGATTTGAAAAACCGAAGGAACTTAAAGAAAGAAACACGCGGAGGAACAATCGACGAATAGAATCTTCCACACATAACAGTGAAAGAAGAGAAGATCATAGATAAAAGGTACGTGATTATAAAGAAGGAATGAAAGATCACACAGATACGCATACCTCTTGCTTGTTGAGGAACGATGGGTCTTGAAGCCATTTGGTATACACTTCTCTTTTGTCTTGGAACTGAAAATGAATGTTTCTGAGAAGAATCAAAATCGAAGAAGAGAACGCATACACCGTTGTTCCTACTTTCTGTGTTTTGCTTAGAAAACCAGTGCGCTCTCTCTCTCTCTCTCTCTCTGAAAAATGGATGAGACGAGTAAGGCAGTGAAAAAAACCCTTCTCTTATGAAGCTGCACGAAGCGCCGATTCCCGCTACAACGGTCGATTTTTTTTCGTGGCTCTTTACCGTTGGATCTCTTAAGATTGATCGGACGGTAGGAGCGTTGCTTTGGAGAATTGTAGCCGTTGGGTTTTCAAAAACAAAGGCATGGATATACGCTAAAATAATACTAGTAGCAGTATTAGGGAAAAAAAGTATATACTTTTTCAATGAAAATTAAGAAGGATATACATAAATAATAAATCCATATTTTTTTATTTATCTTTAAAAAAAATACATGTGACTCCAAAAGGGGAAATGATTTTTGCACCGGTGTATCTCCTGAATTAAAGGTTTTATTAAAAAAATTAATTTTGATAACTATTTCTTTTGCTTGCCTTATTACACTGGAGTCTGGAGATACGCTGTCTCACTTGTGACTTGCCTAATATATATCAGAAGAAAATAATACACATACACATACACATAGAAAAAATAAAAAATAAAAAAAAACTATGTTTATATATATAAATCAGCCATCAAAATTAGTTACTAATATAAATTATATATTAAGATATAAAATATACAAAAAAATGAGTTAAATAATATATTTTTATAAACAAATACATAATGATATTTAATTTTAGTTACAAATAGTATTTTTGAATAAAAAATTATTATCCTTCTCTTCTTCTTTTGTTAATTACTTTTCTACCTATTTTCATTTTTTTATCCTCCTTCTTCCATCTAATATCACAACTTCACTCCTCTTTGTTGTTGCTGGTTTCCACCCTAAATTATAAATCTTAAATTCTAAATTTTTAGCCAATCAAAAGAATAAAGGTTAAAAAAGTAAATTCACAGTTAAAAAAATTATTTACTTAAGTTTTAAATGTTCTTGATATTTTTAGTTTCGAATGTTTCTATCTCACATTCATTTCTTTTCAATTTTTCACTAATTTTTAAATTATTTTGCTAAACTAATATTGATTCCTATAGTTTTTCTTTTTATTTAGACATTATAACGTGATTTAAATTCGTTATCATTTGGTCTCACAATTAGAGTATTTTTGGAAACCATAAAAAAATAAAATAAAAATGGCCTTTACCTAAAAAATATAATTAAAAAATTTGCTATGTCATTTCAATTGCTTAACTTAAATTATTGGTCATATTGGCTTGCAGAGGATCCCATGCTTTATTCTTCAAAGCTCTCATTTCGATAGGGTCAAAATGTAAACGATGCCAATGTGCTTTTGATTTCTGGTATTTTGTTCCACACAATGCTTGATGTGGTGTCTCATCACTCATGAAATTTTATATATCGATCTTTGGACAAGATTCGTTATAGTTATCAATCCCATATTCTGATAGTTTCAATTCCACGTCCATTATTTGAACAGGATTAAAAAAAATAATAATAATAATAATAATAAATGACCATTTGTATTCATGAAAGATACCAGCGTTGACAAATGTATTCATATAAGAATAAAACGACAATTGTATCCACAGAAGATAGCTTCCGTATGCTAAGAATACCCTAACAGATAAATTGTGTAACCAACATCTGGGTACTCTTGGCACACGAAAGCCATCTTCCGTGGTTATAATTAATAAAATTGTGAAAGAGTAGGAAAAGTAAAGAAAAGAACTTTTATTGATTGTTGATTGATTGAATTGTACTGAAGTGACTAAATATATATAGAGCATTGTCCTATAAAAGATAAAAGCAAATAAAGATAAGATAAGAAGATAAGAACAACTAAAGATAAGATAAAGATAATAAAGACTAAAATTATAATTAAATTTATGTATTCTGTTGGGCTGAATTTGTGGGCTGTGAGACTTCTTTGTTGTTGTCATGGGCTAAGGTAGAAGAATGGTTTAATATGCCCCTGCAAGCTGGAGGATGAAAGATATCGAGAACTCCAAGCTTATTGAGATTAAGATGGAAGGGTTGAGGAGACAAAGGCTTTGTGAAGATGTCAGCTAATTGCCCAGAAGAAGGAATGGGGAGAAGTTTCATCACTCCAGCTTGAGCTTTTTGTCGAACCAAGTGACAATCGACCTCTAAATGTTTGGTCCATTCATGAAAAACTGGATTAGCAGTAATATGAAGAGCACTTTGATTATCACAATATAAAACTGGTGGGCGGATAGGAGAGATACGTAAAAATTGTAACAGATTTATTATCCATTGAAGTTCACAAGTTGTGTTGGCAAGTACACGATATTCTGCTTCAGTGGATGAGCGGGCAACGGTGGTTTGTTTCTTAGTCTTCCAAGAGACTAAAGAGTTGCCTAAGAAGAAACAATAGCCTGTTAAAGATCGCCGAGTGTCAGGACATCCGGCCCAATCAGAGTCACTGAAGCCGAGAAGCTGAATTTCTGATTCTCTTGAAAAAAAAATTCCTTTGCCGGGGCTAGTTTTTAGATATCGTAACACATGCTTGGCAGCTTGAAGATGAGATTCAGTAGGAGTTGCCATAAATTGACTTAATTGTTGAGTGGCATACATGATGTCTGGTCGAGTAGTGGTAAGGTAGATAAGACGCCCAACCAAACGGCGATACACAGAAGGGTCAGATAGCAAGGGACTTTTGTCTTGATATAATCTTGTGGAACTATCCATTGGAACAGAGGCAGGTTTAGCACCTAATAAACCAGAATCCTCCAAAAGATCAAGACAATATTTTCTCTGAGATAAGCAAATTCCCTTTGCTGATTGGGCTACTTCAATACCCAAAAAATATTTTAAAGGGCCCAAATCTTTAATTCGGAAGTGCTGGTGCAAAATAGACTTAATAGAAGCAAGTTCAGAAATAGAATCGCCAGTGAGAACGATGTCGTCAACATAGACTAGAAGTATACAAATTTGAGCACCAGTAAATTTAACAAATAGACTATAATCAGATAAAGTCTGCTGATATCCATGGGATAGCAAAAGATGAGAAAGTTTGTCATACCACATACGACTAGATTGTCGTAGACCATATAATGACTTTAGTAACTTGCAGCATTGATTTGGGCGAGGAGATGTGAACCCAGGTGGCAAAGTCATGTAAACATCTTCAGAAAGATCCCCATGTAAGAAAGCATTATTGACATCTAACTGATGTATGGGCCAATGCTTCATAGAGGCCAATGCCAAAACTAATCTAATGGTGGCAGGCTTGAGAGAAGGAGAGAAGGTTTCCAAGAAATCAACACCTTCAGTCTGGGTGAATCCTTTGGCCACAAGGCGAGCCTTATATCGATCAATTGAACCATCAGGCTTGCGTTTGATGCGATAGACCCATTTTCCAATAATTGTTGTTTTATTCTTATATGGGTACACGAAAGCCATTTTCCATGGTTATAATTGTCGTTTTATTCTTATATGAGTATATTTGTCAGTATCTGTATCTTTTATGGGTACAAATGGTAATTTATTCATAATAATAAAAAAATAAACTGGTAAAAACAAATTTATGAGCAAACTCATGAAGAAACGTTAGCACATACATGATTGAGGTGCGCTGAACATTACAACTGAACTAGAAGGAATAAGCAATTAGCCACAATGAACAAATGAACTAATAGAAAGAGTTGAGTTTGTTACAACATGATTAGGCAAACAAAAAAAACATGCCTAAAACAATGCAACCCCAATTAGTGGAAAAAGGAAAAAAGAAAACCCCATTACAAAGCTGAAATCATATCTTTCACCAACAAAACAAAGCACACATGTATACTCACACCAAGAATATGATAATACTCACTTTGCTGAAAACTCATCAAGTCAGTTAAATTTACTCCTACACTAGATCATCTGGACCAGCAAGCACAACCTGTTAAAAGAAATTTCATTCAATTTGTATGCAAGTCCACAAAAGATGACAATAATGCAAACATATGAATCAATAGATAACCAGTAAGAGAAAAGATGCATACATTGCAATCAAGAGCATGTTTCCTAGCAACCATAATGGCTGCATTTCTGTCTCTCTCCGACTCGAAGGTTAATACGAATGAGAGCCCCTTTCTCGCTTGCCAAAAAAGTGTCTTTGCTGCATTACTGGCATCACCTCTAACTCCACATAGCTTTAGGTAAATAATATGTTAGTTTAACATATAAACCACATGAGCTTAGAAGATGATGAATCTAAAACTATAGAGTAAAAAGATGGAACAATATGTGATACAAGAAAAATGGCCAATGCTAGAATAGTACCAGCATTGATGGAGAGTAAATCTCTCTAGCTTTTGTAATCCAACCTCTACATAGCTTTATCCGCATTCTCCCCACACCGAATGAATGAGTAGAATGTGATGAATGATCTTTTCCGTTCATCTGAGAAATAACTACCTGGATAATACAAAGAAAGATGTTATGTTGATAAAGACAAGTTTGAGCAGAAAACAGTTTACAGTTTATAGCTTTAGTAATCTTTTCTGCTAGGAAGAGTTAAAATTACTGAATGTGAAAAGAGCAAAGATAACATACATTAAAATCGATATTAGATTTTCGTAGAAGTGTATCCACATGGCTTCCAAGTCCTGAAACTGGTACATACAACATATGTCGATGTTACCCTTTCTTTTCCAGATTTAGATGTATCCTGAAACCAAGAACGAAAGATAAGGCAATAACAAACCAACCTGTTTGAATGGGATTAGTTGATAGTGTGAGTTTCTTGCCATTTGAGACAACATCAACTTGTAAGATTCTCCCAACATCAGAGGGGTCTGGAGCATATATTGATCTGTTTGCACCTGAAAATAAAGAGGAAGATACGAAATTCAAATAAGATAGATATACAATATTAAACATGAATGTTACAAATATAAATAGTAATTCACCACCATAATGGGAGTTTGGCACTACTTTCATGAAAGCATCATTGCATATTTTACTTCATCTGTACAAATATTACAACCTCTGAATCTTGAGACATGCTTGAAAATCAATTAAGGATGTGAGATACCTGAAATAACCTCCCTCCAGCTACCTTCGGATGACAAGCGATACCATTGAAATGAACATTTTGAAATTTGTGGTACTTCATCTGAGCAAGGCTGAACTCGCAAGTATGAGCCCAAAACTTCAGAACCACCTAACTTATATAACTGATATTTGTTCTCTTCACTCATCTTGGTCATTGTTAGCTGGAGTGGAAGAAATTAAGTTATTGCAAGAAAGGGAAGTGAGACTTAAGTTAATGGTTTGAAAGGGCTTAGGGAAACAGTTAATTAAGCAAGTAAAAAATATATATTTACGAACCTCCTTCTGAAGCTTAATTGAAAATATAGATTTTTCTCGAATTTGATCCCTTAGAGCACGGAGTTCATATTCCATGGCCATCACCTGAAATCATCACAAAGTTAGTGTAAAAAGTGAGTTTCATTCTCTCCACTTCAAACAATATTCAAATAGTGATACACTGTAGTTTATTGGAGTTTAAAACCATAGCATAAGATTGTAAGAAGATTCATAGCCTATTAGTCTTAAATTTGATGTCTGATACAATTAGTTGCACTGTATCCAAAATGACTTGTAGATTTGGAAATTATGATAGACATAAGATACACGTCTGACACCATAGTAATATATCACTACACACAAGATATGACTTTAAAATGTAATAAATAATCAGATATGTTTTAGTCTATTTTACACAAAGCAAACAAAACTTCAGCATTTAAAAACATTTCTATGCATTTCAAGACATGTTGGCAACTTTGCGTGATATCAAATGTTTCAAAAATCAATTATAAAATTTTCCATTATGTACAGTTGGGAGCAAGAAAGGAGGGGGGAGGGAAAAAAATAGGTGGTAGCCGAACAGGACATATGTATGCGAATTAATAGTTGCCAAACAGGACATATGTATGCGAATTAATACCCAGGTCAATGATATAATGCAGAGAGAAAATTATTTGTCAAGATATATAATTAATTGTTATTGCCATAGAATGGAGTATAATGAAATTAAGCAAAATAAAATATATAATAAAAAACTATCCACCCAAGCAGTTGAGGAAGCAAAAGCAAATTAACCTTGAATGGCTGATGCAACAACTTGATTCTTCTAGCCTCTTGAACTTCTTCTACTAGTCCATCCACATCCTGGGAGTGAAGAAGAAAAGATAGTGTATATTTTCCATGCTCAAATATCAACGAGGAAACAATATTAACATGTATAATTGAATCTAAGATCTTCTAAGGATAATAATACTTAGGCAGAAGTGTCCATTACAAAGAATATTAACATGTATAATTAATAATTGTATGCTCAAATAGCATCTTTTTCTCTCCTAATGGGGGAAATAAAGAATGTCTAACCTTTGGTTTAGAAGCTTGGGAAACTTTTTCTTGTTCCTCAAGGGCCTCCCCAATTCTCAGTACCACTGCCCTAGCACTCTCAATTTCAGCGCAAGCAAAAGACTTCTCTTGATTAACCAACTTTTTAGCATCTTCAGAAGCCTGTAGAACAAAGATGGATTCAGATTTTGAAAAAGAGTCAACATATTTTAATGGAAGAACCAGAAAGTTTTCACTTTCAAAATCCTTCAGGAAGAAAGAGTTCCAGTAAATCATAACCATAAGCTTGAATGGAGATTCTATAGATCTATAACCGTATAAGAGAAGTGGTTAGATGCCAAAGCCAACCTGTTTGAGAAAGTTTGCAAGCTTCTTCACTTCAAACTTTTCTTGAATCAATTCTCCTTCATTTTGAGTTAATTTAACAGCCAAAGCTTCCACCTGTAGATTGTTAAGTAGGAGTACTAAGTATTAGTAGCATTCATTGATCAAGAAGAAATAAAGGGTTTTCTCATACACGCTGAAATAGTTCCAAAGAATATGTTACAAAAATGGGAGGGAAGAATGGAGGTATGGTCCACAATAATAACCCAAAAATTTTTAAGAATCTGGAAGGCTCAAGTTCATGGATCCATCAGCAGATGATGAAATGTCATGTCAATGTTTGAAGATTGCACACCTAAACCATAGAATAGTATGTTATAAAAAAACGAACCATTGCGATAGCTTTCTCCACATCCTCTTTATTTATTCCTGCAAAACAGCCTCTTAAAGATTCTAATGCATCTCTTAGCTTCTTCAAAAGAACATGTCCTTCCAGAGATGCCACCTCTCTTAGCTTTGCCTAAATTCCATGAAAAAGCCATGATCAAGTTGACAAAATATGGACAAAAGTGCATAAGATGAATGAACTATTCAAATTTGAATTGAAGTTGGTAGCTATGTTCATATCAACAAATGCAATCCTCAAGTCCTAAAACTGGTGCATTCCTTTTTTGTCTGGTTATCTGTATTTGATCAAATAGATGCATGTTGGGAATAAAAGTTTTTTTATATTAAGGAAAGTAAATGAGATATATAGTATAGGCCACAAGCAAGTGAAAAAGATGAACCTCATTAGACAACTTAGCAGCTGCAGCCAAGTTCTTGTCAAATTTACTCGCAAGGTCACGAACTGAGATGCGCTTGTGTTGGTCATACAAATTGGAAGCTTCTTCATCAATGACATCTTTCAAGGAAGGTCCCTGGTTACCCTGAACTGGTTCTTCCACAACTTGATTATCAGCTCCCAGTTTATACTTTGGAAAACCGTTAGAAATAAAGCTCACGTCTGCAGAAACCGGTGGTACTGCTTCCATTGGCATCTTGATTTCAACTTCAGGACTAATCTTGGTCATGGTGAAAATGCCTGATCTGGTAAGAGAATAGTTCTGAAATAGTATGAGAACTTCAGTTCAGAGTATCTCTGTAATTAGTCAAAAGCAAAACTAAGTTCAAGTAAGACTCCGTTTCTTCCTATGACCTTATGCATAGTTATTCAATTAAAGATGCATCAAACACATTCGACCTGGCGCCAAGTGTACTTAACAACAACTTGGAAAAACACTTCAAATTCACCTCCACGCAACTAGCTTCGATCGAACCACAATCAAAGCCTAAGCAACAGGAGTTCATCAACTTTTGTTGGCGATTCGGCCATCAAGTAGGATTACCATTGTAAATGCAACCATCCAAGATCTTTATATTATCAATCTTCAAGCAATAGCAGTAGCAGTAGCAGAAGGTGGATAATAAAATCTTGAAGTCTTTTTATCAACCAAAGATTAGAGTTGGAATCTTGTTAGAAGAAAATAATGTGATGGTGGGTAGGAGTAGTAGTAATATTGAAAAACACTCAAAGGGAAAGTTGGAACAACACAGACCAATTGCAATGTGGTTGATTTCTAAATTCATTTCTTTCCTACTTTTAGGGATCACAAGCTTAGTCACCATTTTCAACTAACATACACAGTACCAAACCACATTATCAAATCAATTGTGAAGTTAATTCAGCTATTTGCAATAAATGAAAAAAAAAATGTAAATCAGATGAAGTAACTGAGGGAATGGTTTCTCCTGCCAAACAAACACACAAACGAACTCATGAAACCACAAAGATCTACACACAAAAAGAGGAGAAAATATTTTGCAGACAACGACAGATGCTCACAGCTA
>NC_029794.2:130855344-130860373 GCF_000816755.2 Arachis ipaensis
TGAGATCCAGCAAGAAGAGGATCATCTATTGACCATGGTACTGAAAATCATTAATTACCAACTTCAAAATTCAGAACCACATTCCTGAATATCATTATAGTAACCTACATTCCAAATTGTATCCCATGCCTAAAAGAAAAAATAAATTACTAATTCAAAGAAACCAAAAGAATTCTTACTTAGAAGCAGTTGTAGTAGTACTTCAGAGAGATAAAGCAGCTGCAAATTCCATTGCATGCAGCCAATGCAAATAAAAAGAAGAAAAAAAAAACCTCCAAGATGCAAAAGAATATGGTAATGAAAGTGAGAAAGTTGGAAAAAAGAAGTGAGAAGAGAACTCACATAAGAATCTAGGAGGCAGCAGCAAAGTCCAAAATGGATTAAGTTACAAAAACATAGAGTCAGAAATAGGTGAAGGAGCTGGCTCTGTGCAAAAAGAGAAAGACAGGATTGAAGAATGAGGATTGAAGAAGAAGAAGAAGAATCTAAAGGATGTGCATTGCGTTGCTTTTGGAAAAGGTGAAAAGAAGAAAAAAAAATGAAGAGAAGAGAAAAAGGAGAAAAGCTTGTGCTTGTGCTTGTGCTTATGCACCTGACTCATTTGTCTCCCCTCTCAACAACTTCAAAATCAATCTCTTTTTTTTTTTTTTCCATTCGCTCCATCATTCTTAACCTTTTACCTGTTACCGCCCTTTTTAGTGGGCGCTACCGTGAATTGCTCCCACGCGCCGTCCCCACCTCCTCCGCGAGTGGGAGGCACACTTGTCTAAGAAAGATTCTTATGCAATTTTAAGAACTTAAGGAGTATTTAATTTGATAACTAACCTTGTTTTGTTTTATGTATACATAATTAAATAATTAGCTGTTTTCTTTATTTATTTATTTATTTATTATTTATTTGGTTCATTTTACTGCAGAGACTGGTGTGTTTGGCGGGTTGTCGTTCTTTTGACTCTCGTTTTTCCCACCATACCCCAACGCTTTTCCAATATTTACCTAAATGCCACCAAATGGAACAGCATACATTGTTTAATGTTGATACTATACTCTAGTATTATACTACAAACAAATAATCTCGTATTTATATCATGCATGTCTATACGTATGTCCAATCAGTACAGTAGCTTGGATTTTAGGACAGAAACAATATGATAGGGACAGGGACAAAATGTTGGTTTTTCTAGTTAGGCCAAACATAATAATGGATGGGCACAAACAAAAATTATAATATAAAAACAAAAAAGGTTAGCTAAGCATAAAACTAATAAGGTAGATTAAGACTTTATCATCCTTATACAAATATTCTCTTTCGAGAATTCAATCAGAGATGGGAGAAAATAAAACTTTTCATGCATATATATGATTGTTATAATTGAAACTCGGATATGGTTTAATAAATAAATGTGAAAAAGGAGTTTTCATGTGCCTTTATGGTAATATTTAAGCCACTTCTATTATTTTCTAATTTAATAATTATCGTAAAAAAAATTAACAACTGTTTTTTTATTTAAAAAAAATAATTGAAAGTCCTGATTCATCTTTTTAATTATTCTTTTAACTTTTAAAGAAAGATGGTTTAAACTTTTTTATCTTTTTAATGTTTTCAAAAAATATTTTTATTGAATATTACAAATTTAAATATTAAAAGACAATTAGGAGAATGAATTAAAAAAATATATATTTCAATTTCTATATGACACAACTATGTTTGTAATGAATTTATTTTTTCCCAATTTTTTACATAACAATATTACTTGAAAAGGATGCACAATTTATTCTAAAAGAATAAAATATGATTAAATTTATCGTCATGTGTCATTGATTGTATCTCACATGGTATAAAAGACATTTTTTAATTTAGATATAGAGGAGAAAGTGGTGTAAGACGTAGTTATGAAGTGTATGGGTACTTTACGCAGTTGTGGTGTCAAGAGTAAATTGGACCCTCCGATTTGTGTTTAAAAAATTAAAAAAATTTGCAGTACACAAATCGGACCGTCCGATTTGTGTTTTAGACAATTAAAAAAAATAATATTAAAATCGGACCATCCGATTTTTCCTCCCACACAAATCGGACCATCCGATTTGTGTTCTTAATTTTTTTAATAAAGAAATCGGACAGTCTCTTTTCTTCACTTGATAGTTCAGAAAAAATTGTCCCTACATTCATGTCTAGCACCACCCACTTTCATAACCATGCACAACACACACAGAATTTATATATCCAAAAAATTGAGCCTATAAAAGAAGTATATATTTAATTCACTTTAAATAAAGGAAGAAGAAAATGGTAAAGGTCGGATTTAGTAAAAAATTTGAGAGATATTTTGGTAAATTTATGTGTTTGTATTTTTAATTTTGAAAAGTTAAGGATAGGGCTGGCAATGGGTAGGACCCTACCCTAATCTTATTCGTGGGTTAAAAATTTCATTAAAATTATACCTTATCCTATTCGCAAGTTGAGAATCTCTCAACTCTAATTCTACATTTATTCTAAAGTTCTAAACTCTATCCTATTTGCAGAAATATCAATTTTTTTCAAAACAAATATAAAATTTAATCATTCTTAAATATCAAATTTTTTTTAAAGAAAATATAAAATTCAATCATTCCAAATTTCATACATATTAATAAAATAAAAAAATAAAAAATTAAATTAAAATTAAAAACAATAAAATCTTAAAGTTCATACAAGAGAGACTCCGTAGGCGGATGAAGAGCCAGGAGCGGGAGCCCCAACTAGAATAGGTGAATTATTAACCAACTATTCCACCTCCAAGGATGGAACGATTCGTCTTTGAGCATCGCTGGCAATAAACCTCGTTGAGAGAGCAGCACGAACCTAGGTTGATTATACAGGAAGAAAGGGAAGATCTTGGTTCTGGAAGAAGCGGGTTCCGGCCCCCGCCGCCATATGAGTCGGAGACTATTATAGTTTGACTCTTGTGGGAAATTCTAGCGCATTAAGCTCAGGAATACGTTTATTTGCTAATATGATGGCCGGTCATAGTTCAGTAAAGATTTTAAGTGGGTCCGCTTGGACTATGCTATGTATGAATGATCATCGCCTTTCTTCAAAGTCCATTCTTTGTACTATAGGAGAAAGATGGCTTCTTTCTCGCGTCTATTTTCGAAATAAGTGAGTTGCTATGAAGTGTCAGGAACGAAATCCAATTGCCCCTTTTCCGATTAGAAGGCTATAGGCCAAGGGGAAGGTCCCTAGACATGAAAGCCCCACTTGGAGACTTGCATTCGCTGCTGACTGATAATGCCCGCTTTACAAACGGAACACAGTGAGTTTTGCCGCGGGTCAACCCAACCCCTAGGCTATTACGGGCTATAAATCCATGTGTTTGCTCACTTATTGAAAATCATTATATGAGAAAGGTCGTGAGAATGGATCCTTTCAATTGTTATAAAAAAAAAATTGAGGGAGTAAAGTCTGATTTCTAACATTTTATTACTCTCTTTCTCTCTCATATTTTTTCTTGGTCCCACTTATAAAATTAATGGTGAGAGATTACACTTTACTCTCTCAATTGTTAAAAAAACTTGAGAGAATCAAAGTTGTGGGTTCAACTTTCACCTCATTCACTATATACCTAATTTTTATAAAATATGTATGATATATGGGGTGCGAGTAGGATAAAGTAGGGTACACCTTAAACCCATACCCTACCCTACCCGCAGGCATACTCAAATCGATCTCTACTCTACCCGCAGCGAATCGGGTAGCCTACTCTATCTAAATGGATTGGGTCGGGTTAAATACCCGCGGATAAAGTATATATTATCTCACTTTTAATTTTATTTACTGCTATAATTTTTGAAAACTCATCTTTGAAAAACTAATTTTAATAAATTACTTTTAAAAAAAAAAAAGTTTTACGAGATGAAATAGAG
This sequence comes from Arachis ipaensis, assembly GCF_000816755.2. Classification (NCBI taxonomy): domain Eukaryota; kingdom Viridiplantae; phylum Streptophyta; class Magnoliopsida; order Fabales; family Fabaceae; genus Arachis; species Arachis ipaensis. The sequence goes on from NC_029794.2 coordinate 130,859,248, forward strand.
ATGGATTACATAATATGCTAGTGTGGGGTGAAACTCTACTATTGGCATTCATATTCATAGAAATAAATCAAATAATTAAAAGAATCCATGTGACATGAATGAACTAGCTGTTTTATTGGTAAGATCCGATCACTATCAAGTTTGGGCCTATAACACTTTTAGTTGATCAGTCAATTCTTCACTATATTCCCTTAAATTTTGGGATTAGAAGTTAGAATCGCTTCTTTAAATATATAATATATGATATGATATCATAAGTGGAAAGTTTCCTTTATCTGTGACTAATTTTGATAGTGAAAGAGCACCAACTGTAGTTGTAGGCATGGATGTAAAGATAAATGCAATAACGTAACTAATTATACCAGGGATCATGCGTATTATTAATAATATAATTATCCCAGAATAAATTGACCTATATATATATAGCATAACAAGGTCCGTTGCCGAATTAGAGTATTATATGATTTAGAAATTTAATTTGTAGTGAAGTGGACGTAATCATTTATATACTAAACATAATTTATCAATAAGAAGACACAAAAATGTAGTAATAAACACGTATATTTTATAAAAATCCAAAACAATAAATATGAATATAAATTAACTTCTGCATATATTATCAGATCAACAAAAAAACTAACTTATATACCAAATAAAATAAATAAATTTTTTACTATCAAACTATATATCCTAACCTAATTATTACTATAAAAAATAAATTTGTCTCTTTTTATGTAAATTATTATACATAAGGTACATGATTTTACAATTTAGACATAATTTAGTAGACATTTATGTAATAAATCATTATCTTCTATCACAATTTAGTAGAATTTTTGGACACTATTAAGTCGATACACTTTATCACAATTTATAAAAGAAAATAATACTTATTAAATTGTGGTAGAGAGTATTAATTTACGTTCAAATCGAAAAATACCTGCAATAATTAATTTGCCTACAAAATAAAAAAAATGGTTTAGGACAATCTAATAATAAAAAATCAATTACATTTATAAAATCAATATATTTGGACACAATTTGTAGTCGCACATAAATTATTTTATAAATTTATTAAAAGATTGAAAACGTCTATAGATAAGAATTAATAAGAAACAAAATAAAT
>NC_029794.2:130860482-130865456 GCF_000816755.2 Arachis ipaensis
AATAAATTGTTACTTAAAAAAATCTTAATTAAGATCAATATTTAATTAATAATAGTAATAATAATTAAATTCACATATCTAATCATAATCAAGTAAAAGTTATCCTAAAGATTATGAAACTTGTTAGAAACAAGAGGGTTATTTAAAAAATGTATTATTTCAATCCGTGAAAAGGTATAATACATAAGAGTATATATAGGTGTTAAAAAAATCAAAATAATAAAAATATATAATTTTATAATTAATATACAAATATTCTATATAAATATAAATGATACTAATTAATCTAAATTGATTTTAATTATTCTCTAACATCTCCCCTCAAATTCAATGGGAGCTAAAGATACCATTTTGAGTTTGAATACTAGAGTCCAAAAACGAGTAAGATGATGAGCTTTCGTGAAGATATCAGCGGTCTGATCCAGAATCTCAACAACGACGAGGTGAACAGCATCAATAAGGAGACGTTCGTTGCCGGACAAAGTGACAATCAATCTCAATGTGTTTGGCATGTTCATGAAACACATCATTATGCGCAATCTGAATAGCACTGCGATTGTCACAAAAAACATCGGTTGGGGATGACTGAGGAGCACCCAAATCTACAAGAAGCCAACGAATCGAGAAAATCTCAGCAGTGGTGTCAGCGAGAGCACGGTATTCAACTTTTGTGCTTAATCGAGTAATGAACGTTTGCTTCTTAGCTCGCTAAGAAATGAGAGCGTCGCAAAGAAACAAACAATAACCAGTAGTAGAACGATGATCAGTGGGATCACCATCCCACTCAGCATCTAAGTACGCCTGAAGGGATAAAGATGAATGGGCAGAAAAATAAAGGCCATGAAATAGGGTGCCTTTGATGTAGCGAAGAATGCGAAGAACTGCCGCATAGTGAGTAGTACAAGGAGCTGACAAGAACTGGCTAAGAACATGAACTGGATAGGCGATGTCTGGTCGGGTGACAGTCAAGTAGACGAGACCTCCAACTAACTGTCGATAAAGAGTAGGATTATCCAAAACAGTGCCATCCATAGGGGTAAATCGAACATTAGGCTCAATGAGAGTAGACTCAGTGTGACTATCTGTAATCCCAGCACGAGCAAGAAGATTTGAAGTATACTTAGTTTGAGAGAGATAGATACCATCATCTGTGGATATGACCTCGAGACCAAGAAAATAACTGAGAGAACCAAGATCTTTCATCTCAAAAGTATGGTGAAGGGAGGCTTTGAGATCAGAAATACCATCAACATCATCTCCAGTAATGATCATGTCATCAATATACAAAAGTAGAAGAACAACTCCACATTCAATTTTGCGAATAAAGAGAGCATTCTCATGAGGGCTGCAAGTGAAATCGAAATTGCACATAGTAGTGTTGAACTTGTCAAACCATTCACGAGTAGCTTGCTTAAGACCATAAAGTGTCTTGCGAAGGAGACAGACTTTGCTAGAAGAACAAGGACAACCCGGAAGTGGTTTCTTATAGACATTCTTTTTCAAATCCCCATTAAGAAATGCATTCTTCACGTCGATCTGACTGAGAGACCATTTTTTTACCGCAACAATGGCAAGAGGAGCTCAAACAGATGTGAGACGAGCAACAGGAGCAAAAGTCTCTTCATAGTTAATACCATACTCTTGCATACAACCTTGAGCAACCAATCGTGGCTTACAACAGTCAATAGAACCATCAAAGCGAGTCTTGATCTTGTATACCCATCTACTATCCACAACTTCCTGATCAGAAGGAGGATCAACTAAATCCCAAGTGTGTGCTTTTTTAAGTGCTGGGTTTCTTCCTGCATTGCTTGCTGCTAATTTGGATTTGTGGAGGCTTCTTTGAATGACTTAGTTTCATGTTGATGAAGAATAGTAGAAAAACAATGATAATCAAGAAGATGAGGAGGTGGATTTCTTTTCCTAGAATAACGAGTGGAAGGAGGAGGCATGACGGCAGGAGCAGGATTATCGTCTGGTCTGGAATCATCGGGAGATGGAGAAGGCAAAAGAGTAGGAGGCTGTAGAGGTTGACTCGAGATAAAATTTGTAGAATCATCACTAGGAAAAAGATTAACATTGGGGTTAGTGAAAAAGGATGACTAAATAGGAGGAATGGACTCAAATAAGGAGAACTGAGAAAATATGTGATGCTCCCAGAAGACAACATGACGAGATATACGAATTCGTGTAGAGAGAGGATCCCAACAACGATAACCCTAGTGTTCAGTGCCATAACCAAGGAAACAACACATGCGAACCCGAGGTTCAAGTTTACTATGTTCATGAGGCTGAAGAAAAACAAAACAGACACAACCAAAAACTTGAAGAGAACTGTAATCTGGAGCGGTATGATAAAGACGCTCAAAGGGAGTAACGTAACCAAGGACAGAAGAAGGAAGTCTATTGATAACATGAATAGCAGTAAGAACAGCTTCACCCCAAGTACGCTCAGGACACGAAGAAGAAAGAAGCATCGCACGAACAGAGTCAAGAATGTGACAGTATTTGCGTTCAACTCGTCCATTTTGTTGAGACGTACCAGGACAAGAAAACTCAAACAAAATATCATGTTCTGCAAGAAAGATTAAAAATTTAAAATCACGGTATTCCATAGTATTATCACGTCGAAAAACCTTAATGATCTTGGAAAATTGAGTTCTAATCATAGTGGCAAAGTTAATATAAATATGAGGTAGCTCATGGCGATTAGTCATAAAATAAACCCAAGTAAAGCGTGAATAATCATCAATGAAAACGACAAAGTATCGAGCTCCTCCCATAGAAGCAGTAGGAGCAGGACCCCAAACATCAGAGTAGATAAGATCAAAAGGAGAGCAAGCAAAGGATGAATTATTGTGAAAAGATAAAGCAGATTGTTTGGCAGTTTGACAAGAAATGTAATCAAAAGACTAATTATTAACCTGACCCAAAATACCTTGAGACACAAGAGGATGCAATTTTTCTAAGGAGCTGTGGGCAACACGATGATGTCACAAGTGAAGGGTAGATGGAGAAGAAGTAGCACAGAGATTTAGTACAGGAGGAATATGAAGATTCTCGAATTCAAACAACCTTCCGACTTTACGTCAAGTCCTGATTGTCTCATCCGATGATCCTGTACACAACAACCAAAAATGAAAAAATTGACATCAAAACCGAGATCAACAAGTTGACTAACAAAAATAAGATTAAAGTTCAAATTGGAAATATAATAAGTATCAAAGAGATTAAGAGTTGGCTGGGAAATAGAACCCTTGTGTGTCGCGTGCAAGAGGGAACCATTAGCAGTATTGACAGAAGATGCATTTGTAGTAGTAGACATAGACGAGAAAAAATGATGCAAAAGAGACATGTGATTAAAGCAACCGGAATCAAAATACCATTTAGAATTACCTGGAGGAGTCGAAAAAGCAGCAGGAGCATTACCAGAGAGGGAGAGAAGATGCTTAAGAAGAGACGAAATATCAGATAGAGAGACAGAGACAGAAGACGGGTTGAGAGGAGTAAAGGTGGTAGATTCAATAGTAGTAGCAACAACAGAAGTAGACACATTCTTGAAAAAGTTGGGATGAGAATGATATTTAATGTGATCAGAACGTGGTGGACGAGTAGGACATGCAGTAATAAAATGTTCCGAGAGCTTGCAGTAATGGCAGAACAATTGTGGACAATTGTAGTTAATGTGACATTTCTGTTGGCATTTACGACATTCAATAGGAGGACAGTCTGAGAAGAGGTGCCCAGAACGGTTACAACTTCGACAGAATTTACCATTTCTATCTATGGCAGTAAAAACATCTGATTTTTCCATAAGTAGATATATAGATCAAAGAGAGGAGAGAAAACTACAAATTCGGGGCTGAAGACGAGAAAATAAACGGCAGAATAAAAAAGAGCTCACCAAAAAAATCTTAGGGAGGGTCCCACTGTCTGCCACGTCAGACCGGTAGGCCACGTGGTAACGCGTGATATGCGAAGGAAGACGCGTCAGCGCTGACGGGAAGAGGGAGGTGGCACATGGGTCGGTGAGCGCGGGCCGGGTCGAGCTGGCGGGGGCTGAATCGGATCCGCGTGCGCGTTGGCATTAACACGTGGCTCTCTTGGTTCCGTTGATCCTGGGCGTGGATACAACGGTGCTGGAGGCATCTGGAGAGAGGAGAACCTGAAGTGGACACCGGTTTTCAGGCAGCGCGTGAGGGCGCATCCGAAGGGGGTTGGCGGCGAATTTGGAGGCGTCGAAACCCTGACGACGAGACAAACACACTGGTACCGACGGTGACGAATCAAAGCGTTAGAAAATGATCGAAAACTGGAGGCAAAAAACACTATCAGAAGAGAAAAACAAAGAGGCTATGAACGAATTTTCATGAAAAAAGAAAAGAACCTATGTTCTTGATACCATATTAAGTGGTTGTTTGGGCGTCATTATTTTGATAGAAAAAGATTTTTTACGATGAAAAAAGATCTTTTTTTATCTTTTAGCATGTTTGGCAAATTTCTAGTAGTAAAAGTAAAAGCACTAGAAAAATAAAATTAAAAAAACATCTTTTTTTTGAGAAGCTGTAATTTACATCTTTTTTTAAAAGATCTTTTTCTCTTTAAAAAAAAGATGTTTTTCATGTAATAAATAAACAAAAAAAAAAGTACTTTTATATTGTTATACCCAAACATAATTGATAGATAAAAAGATCTTTTTGCATGAGATACCCAAACATAAAATTACTTTTACTTTTCCATAAAATCTTTTAAAAAAAGATAACTCGAAAAAAGATATTTTTTTTAGAAGTTCACCCAAACAAGCTCTAAAAACAAAAGAGTTATCTGAAGAATGTATTATTCAATTTATAAAAAAATACAATACATAAGGATATATATAGATATTAAAAAAATCAAAATAATAAAACATACAATTTTATAATTAATATATAAATATTATATATAAATATAAATGATACTAATCCATCTAAATTC
>NC_029794.2:130865482-130865808 GCF_000816755.2 Arachis ipaensis
ATCCATCTAAATTCATCCTAATATTTTCTAACAAAACTAAATTACTATGAAATGGATTGGAAGTTTCTTAACTAATTAAAAAGCTCTAATTAGATGCGCAAGAAGCTAAGGAGGAAAAATAATTTTCGGCAGCAATCCCATTGGCAGACAAAACTACTACTGATATAATTAATGATGATACGTAGTTTTTTTCTTTTTTATTAATAAATGTATTTAGTGCACTGGTCAAGCTTATCACAAGTAGAATTATTTTTTTAGTTTTTTTTCTCTTAATAGTATAAGTATATATAAAATTTCAGTTAACTAATTTTAAAAACAGATAAAAA
>NC_029794.2:130866084-130866757 GCF_000816755.2 Arachis ipaensis
TAATAGCTTAGGATCCAATACTCTCATCTCTGAATACATGTCACACATACCCCACATGCCGTTTTGGCGTCAAAATCTCACACAACATCAAAAGTGATGATGATTGGTATAATATCGTTCCATCAATGTCTCAATACGTGCCTCCAAGTGTTGCCAATTTATGTACACATTTTCACTTCAACCTCTAACTATATCCATCACTATATAAGCATATTTTATATAGCCAAAGGAATCATTGAAATGATGGCAGTCATATAATATAATTCACATGCTATTATAACAGCCATTTTGGACTTATTATGCTTTTACCAAAATTAAAAAAAGTATAAATTTTTAAATTATAAAAACCTTATTAAAAGTTTGATAAAATTAAAAAAACCTATAGAATAATTAAAACTTAATTTTAAAACTCACCCTCTTTCAACTTCTATTAGTTGTGGTGGGGGAGGATTAGGTAAAGATACAATCAATTTACTTACTGGCACTAATGATTATTAGAGCCTTTTGCAACCCGCAACAAATGGCACTAATAACACATTAACCATATACTTTATTTCTTATTAGCCTTCTAGAGATACCGGCCACATACCACACACTACTCTATTACATGGTTTTTTTGTTTGATAAATAATTTAAATTAAAAATATGAGAATAATAATTTTTTATTTATATA
>NC_029794.2:130868167-130869652 GCF_000816755.2 Arachis ipaensis
TATCCTCACCATACTTAAATTTTGATAAATATAAAAATTAAATACCAAAATTTCTAGATGTGTTATTTTCTTAAAAATGAGTAAGATATTTAATATTATTTAATATAGCCATATGTAATATCCTCATAGTTGACATGACACTTCTTTTATTTTATTTTAGTTTGTATTAATAATATATATTATACAAACAATTGTATGAATTGTGTTTATTATTTTATGTGTCTACTTGTGGAGCATTACTATGAATTTTATACCAAAAGCACTTTAAACAGGACGTGGACCTTAAATTTTAATGTTGACTTTAAGTTATGTGATGATAAAAGTCATAAAACAATCTGTGAACAATTTAATGAGCTAAGCACTTTCATCACTTCTATGATTGAGCAATATAATTTTCCTCTTAAATATGCGGCTTAGTTAATTTTGTCCTTTACAAATAATCATCCATTTAGTAAATTAATGTAGCATTAAAACCATATTCTCTTATAAATCGAAAGCGATTGGGTTTGATTTACCACGGATTCAATTTTGCCATGGTTTTTCTTTAGTAAATTAAATTACTCTATTTTGATTTATTAAGTTTCATGCTAAATCAAATTAGTGTAATTCGATTTACGTAAAAAAAAATAAATTAAGTTACACTAATTTAATTTATATAATATAAATCAATTTAATTTTAACATATTATTAGTGTAAAATTGTTTTACATGTTTATCTTAACATTACATTACAAAAATAATTATATTTTATTTTGATTATATGAATAATTATCTAAAAAAATAATTATAATTATACAATTGTATAAAATATTTTTTACTGTCAATATATAAAAATTAAACTATATATAAATATATTTACGATGAACATATAACTAATTTTTATTTAAAATATCTGTATAAATTTAAATTCTATTATTTTATTAAGATAAATTATCCTAACAATAATGTGAATATATAAGATTCTAACTTCATGTTAACTTGCGCCGAATTGTGTTTATATCATAACATTACGTGCGTTAATTATAAAAGAACCTAACAATAAAATAATAGGCATATATACGGAGTATCATGAATTTATAAAAAATACCCAAAAACTAGCAGGCAAATATATAAAATTCCTTAATCTGATCTTGTTTCTTTCCCTTTTTTTTTTCCCTGCTTTTGAGTTGTAGGACTATATTATTAAATGCATGCGATAATGACATAGGTGTCTTTAATATTGTGGGAAAGCTACAGATATGCATGGAGGGAACCCTCCCTCGGGTCATAGTCTCATAGCATTCTTCATGACAAGCACATGGTAGGGTCCAATAATCATCATCACATCACGATAATAATAATAGATACTACATAGATTTATAAAATTTTGAATAAGATATTTTTGTTTTTCGTTAAACTTTTATTAATTTTTTTAAATAAAATTAGTTATCTTATAATAAGTTTTAATTCATTAAAGAATTATTTTTTAAAATAATAAAATGAATAA
>NC_029794.2:130870399-130871409 GCF_000816755.2 Arachis ipaensis
TTATAAGAATAATTTTCAATTTTTTGTTAATATTTCCTACCAAATTTCGACTTTAGATATAGACATATAGTGAGGTAAAAGAAGTTAATTTTGTACATTTATATATTGGCCATGCACATACATCTTTAAGAATGTCAACTAAACAAATTATTTTCTTTTTCTCAAAAAGAAAAATAAACATATAATAAGATGATAGTTGTAAATAAAGTGTAATTTAAATCATCTGAAAAAGAAATAGAGATAACGATAACGTAGATCATGTCTTGTTAACAACTCGATCTGTTCTAGTTTCCTATTTGATTTTCTTATATCTATTATAATTTTCGTGATATTTACAAGTAGGCTATTTTTTATTATTATAGAAGTAAAAGTAGTGATATATCTTAATATTATAATTTTTTTGTGTTTTTTAAAATTGTGAAAAGTACACAAATAAGAGGGTCTGATTTCTGTACTTCAATTTTTTTATTTTTTTTAACACAAATCGGACGGTCCGATTTGTGTACCTCTAAAAATCAGACGGTCCAATTTCTGTACCTCTAATAAATCAGACAATCCAATTTCTACTTCTCTAATTAATCCATATTTAAGAATAACACCCTAATAATCCACATTTTAAAAAAACACCATTACTACTTCCATATTAAAAATAAAAAGTTGATTTACAATACATTCACTAATTAAATATCGGCAAGTTTATAATAAGGAAAATCTTATATGATATCCGGTGATAAAATATTAGAAAAAGACTCGTTTAAGTTTTTTTTCTTTCTTTATAAAAGCACAAATATAACAAGTCTAAATAAAACAGACAAAAAACTATCTGAGCTGCTAACAGTTTTATATTTATTATATTAACAAGCTAATAAGCTTCATTCTCTCATATGTTCTAGAACTAGTATTAGTAACTACTAGTAGTAATCTATCCATATAAAATAGGATAAAATATTATTTTAAGATTTTTTTATTTAAATAAAAAAATTTAAATTATAAATTTTTTTTAAAAAAAT
>NC_029794.2:130871522-130874681 GCF_000816755.2 Arachis ipaensis
GAGAGTGATGTATGTTAAATAATATATTAAACACCATATTTTAGAACGATTTATGCATAGAACTCCTTTAAAAAATACATATAAATCGTTTTAAGATAATGTGTTTTTAAAGTTATATATAATTCGTCTTAAGATAGCATGAGTTATGTGATTTTGACCTAAAGCACTAGGAGTAGCACAATTTATGTGCAAATACATAAAACATATAATCCTAACGTAATTTACGTACAAATATCTTAATCTCCAACACTCTAGTACAATTTACATGCAAAAATCTACCCTCAACACCCTAGCACGATTCACGTGTATAAAACTAAGGTACAATAGTCTAGCACGAATTATGTATAGAGTGATACCCTCAATAACTTTCCACAAGTAATGTTCACAAAGAGAGTCCCTATTAACGGCGAGAAAACTCTTGGAGAATAGGAGAGTTAGGGAAAAAAAAAGTCAACAGCGAGTGAAAAAGAAAATTCATTTTAGTCAACGGCAGAGCCACGGCCAAGTGGAGATTGTGCACGGCACAAAGGGCTGTGGAGGGCGGCGACAGCAGCTATTAATAGTGGTAGTTGAAGCTTCAGTGGGCGGCAGAAGGGGTAGTGCGCGGTGGGGCCAAGCAATTTTAGTGAAAGATTGTGAATAACGAATGAAACATGTACCAATTGAACGGTATTGCGCACGTTGCGAGATTTATCGACAAAGAAGTCAATTGTCAAATTGGTGGCAAGACATGTGTGCGCCTGTTGTACTTTTGGACTTTCCAGTAGCCTTTTCTCTGCTGCACAGTCACACGTATCAGTCAATTATAGTCATTCTCAAACTGCACACAATTTCTGTGATACTTCAATTGATCGGATTCAAACACTTTATACTCAACACCTCGACTAATATTATAACTCTTCATTGTCAATACAACTTCCTCCTTACTTTGGAGCCACTAGCCGATTTGAAACTCCTCCATGCCAAGCATATTAGGCTCGTCTCCGTAAATACCAGGCAGATGTTGATTTGAAAATGTCGGTTGATTCATCATCTCAATATCCAAATTAGAGAAGTGTGAAGAGTATTGTTATGTCTGAGAGCTTGGCTGTCCTTGCGATCTCCCAACTCGTGTTGTGTCGTCTTCGCCATCGGTATCATCGCCAATAATGGGTGGTTCCGAATCTGACCCATCATCGCCTATAGCCTCAACAAGTGGATCCCTATCTCTGACCTCCATGAATGTCGGTGCACTATCCAATACAGGTGTTGCTCTCATTGCAGCTGCAAGCTCCCCGAAGGTACACACATCACCCAAATCATCTGTATTATCGGCCTGAAAAAGCAGATCTGCTGCAGATGATGGAGACGAAACATGGGCAGTAACATCGTGACCGATTGGAATGGCGCTAGAACCCCTTTTTAGCATGCCGGTCGACGGATTCCGAGCAGATCCACTTGAGCTACTCTCCACATCAACCATTCTCGCAAACAACTCCATAGCCCCCAAATCTAAAAATCTAGATTGACTGTGAAATATAACATGCATGTCGTCATCACCTAACATCTCATACTTTTCAAACTTAACATAACCTTGCTTAAGTGAGATAGGAATCTAAAAAAATAATTGCTTCACATGTTTTTCACCGCACTTTTCTAACTTCTATAATATACTATTTTTTAAATCCAATAAACTCGTTGAAGAATTTACAACACTTCAACCTGCTTTTAACTAGTAAATGTTACACCCTTACTTGTATTTTCATCAATTTTTTCTCAGTGATGAACTAACAAAAACACACTCTCGACCATCTTCCAAATCTCTCAATTCATCTATGACTCGTTATACATCATACTCATTTATTTATAGCCTCTTTAAGCACATAAATCGTTCCATGGTCTTGAGCTTTATATTTCTCAACGTAAATCGTCACAGCCTAATGTGTCTTAAGGTATTTGCACATAAATCGTGTTAAGGTTATGTGTTTTATGCATTTGCACGTAATGATATAAATCATGCTACCCCAAGTGCTTTAAGTCAAAAACACGTAACTCATACTACCTTAGGACGAATTATATACAACTTCAAAAGCACATTGTTCTAGGACGATTTATGTATATTTATTGAAGGAGTTCCATGCATAAATTGTCATAGAGTGTGGTGTTTAATGTATCTAACACTTATCACCCTGTGGCGATTTATATATTATAAGGTTTAGGAGATTCACGTTTTAAAATTTTATTTAAAAAAATCTGGTAAATTTGATCTATTTTTATTTTATTTAAATAAAAAAATCTTATTTTTACAAATTACAAATTTAATGATAAAATAATATTAAATTCATTTAAAAAATTTTGAGAAAAAATAAAATATTTGAAAATTAAAATTAAATTAAATACTAAAAACTAAAATAATATTCTATAAAATAAATTCTTAATAATTAGGATGTCGCATATGGTTAGACATAAGGACAGACAGCCTATAATTACTACGAATACTTCTTTCTTCCTTTATTTCTTTTGGTCTGAAGACAATTTTATTCATTCATATATATATTTGACAACATTGCTTATTTGCTTTCATATTGCGTCTTCAGGAAACAATTTACATCACTTTTTTTCACTTTTCTTTTTTAGTTTATTTTAGTACATTATGTTTTCACTCTTTTTATTGTGGTTGATATATTTAATTAAAGAAAGTACATGATATAATAAAAATATAAAATATAGTACAATATTTGCGTTGATCAAATTAAATATTTAACCAAATAAATTGTAGGATGTATGCATTTTTTTTATTTTCTTGAACTAGTTTGTTTCGGGTATGGAGAGTTATCGTTGATAGTGGTTTTGGGTCACAACCCAAAAAACAATAACATAAAAAATGTTGTGTACCTTATAGTTTGGATCTCAAACCACTTCATACTCATATCTGATGGAAAGAAAACAGAAGACAAATCTGGCCCATGTAGCCCAACAATGTTTTGTTTGATCCGCTCCTTGCAATTTGAATACAAAAAAGAAATTGACAAAAAGCGTGAACGACTGAGAGGAGATGAACAAAGGAGCCAGGAAGAAAAAGAAACAAAAAAGGTAAGTAGCATTGGGTTCTGAACAAAAAGTGTTGGAATTGTTTTTCCCTGTTTAGTTTTCCTTATGTTACAAAGAAAGTGTAGATTC
>NC_029794.2:130874919-130881013 GCF_000816755.2 Arachis ipaensis
TAAATTCGAAAAAAAAAAAAAAAAAAAACAAAACAAAAACAGGCAGAAAAAGAGGATGATGAAGAAAATATAGACGGATTGATAGAAAGACAGCAAAAAATCTAATTAAGTAGATACAGTTTAAACCCTAAAGTGGTATGCCAATGAACCTTGGTTCTAATGGCATTTTTCTCTCCTCTCCACTTCAAGGTCTAGGGTTCAAATCCTAGAGAATGCAATTGAGGGAAAACATGATAAAATATGTGAGGAGTGTGTGGGTGTGTTGTGTACCTAGGATTGGGGGTTGTCCAATCCATTTGGGTACCTAGAATTTAATTAGTTGTTTGTATCGAGAAGATTTCTAAGATTTTAATTACATATTATATTATAATGGTCTTTGAGATTAAAAAAAATTAGGCCATGTTAGTTTTCACTCTTTTTTTTTTTGTTGAATTAGTTATCAAGTCGTGAGAAATTTGGTACATACTCTTTTTTGTTGGACTAGATAGCATGACATTCTTTTAGTTTTGATGCTAAATACTTGATAAAATGACATTATTTAACCTTAATGAATCATAAAATGTCTTATACCCCACAAAAAAATGCATTACCATTAATGTCGATTCATCAAGTATTTAGCATCAAAACTAAAGCAACGTCATTTCATCTAGTCCAATATGAAAATGTTGAGTTTAGAAAACTGAAATGATGATCAAACATTATTAAAACATAAATTAGGAAATTATCAAAATATTATTAAGTGTTCAAATTGCTTTCAATAGTTTGTTTGATGTTTTTATTAGTGTGCAGGAAAAAAAAATTGTTTCTTGACCCAAGTGATGAAAGTCCAGTTTAGTTACTAAACAAGTTTAGCCCAATAATAATTATTCACTTTAAGTGGCTAAACAATTAAAAGGCAAAGAAACTCAAAGTGACCCAAAGCCTTCATAAACCATTCGGTGATCACAACGAAGTTTTCTCAAGTAACCAAAAGTCTAACACTGTGACTTTATGTCTTGGTAACGGAAAGATAAAATTCAATTTAATTTAATTACATTGAAAGCTTCACACGTTACTACAAATTTACATTGAAAGTTTCCACCAAAAGTTTCTCTCTTCTCTCTCCTCTCTCATTCAGTCACATCTATCACTCAAGAAGAAGATAGAAGAAAAATGAAGTCTTAAAAGAAAAGCCTATAAAGAAAGGCTAAGAAAGATCTTTACCACAGAAGGAAAGATTTGAAGAAAGGCTCGAAGATTTGTTGCCAAGAAAGGAAAAGATCGGCCTCAGTCAGGAAGCAAATCTATCCTGGTAAAAAAATTTATTTCCGTTTTCGTTTCACCAAGAAGAAGATAGCCTCTGAGACTCAAGAAGGAAGAAGCAAAAACAAAAATCATGAAACTGTCCTAGGTCAGATGTTCATCAACGCTCAGAATCAATTATTGGGGCCAAAGTCAAGATCAATAGCCAAGATTGAAGAAGATGCATGAAAAAGGATGAGAGGGGTACATGCAAGCAGGTTCGGGTTCCCTCTCTGTTCGAACCGCTACTGCTCTAAAGTTGGAGAAGAAGTTGCTGGGTTGGTTGAACCGGTTTCAACCTTGGAAGCTTCCCCTGCTATATTAAGGGTGAAGGCCAAGGGTTGAGATCAAGGAGAGAAAGTGAAAAAGCACATAGTTCTCACAGCTACCCTAAAGCTCTTTGAGTTCTTCTCCTTCAATGGTGTTCATTTTGTTTTCTTTTTCTTAGTTTTGTCTGTCTGAGTCTCATGGTGAAAAAGGCAAACATGGTAAGGTTTGTAAGAAAAAGCCAGTGAGAGAAAAAAGACGGTGATCAAAATTAGAGAAAAAGCCATATATGTCTCAGAGTTTCTTTGTACATCTTTCTATTGTGTGTCATGATCATGTGGAGATTCCCTTACAAATTGGGTTAGCACTTTGCTGTTGAAAGTTTGGTATGAGTCTAAGTCAAATTCAGATTGGGGTTAGAATTTGGATTTGTCCTAGACATATTGGATAGATCCTAGGGAAGAATTGGTGTTTATAATTTTGAAAAAGATAGTGAAATTCCATCATTGTTGTGATGGAGACCGAATGTAGGCTACATTGCACCTAGTAGCTAAACCAGGATATATCTGGTGTCATATCTTCTTCTTTGCTTCTTTTCTGTTTCTGGTACTTAGGATACAAAATGAAAAATGTCTCTCAACTTGTTACGAGACAAAATAAAAATGTCTCGCAACTTGCTACGAGATAAAATTAAAAATATCTCCTGAAGTCAGTTGAAAAAGTAAAAATAATATTTTGCGAAAAGGAAGCTAAGATTCAACCCCCAATTCTCTTAACCACTTATTACCATCAAAAAATTTTGTTAGGTCATGCATGGTGTGAAGAGTAACTCAATCGAAAGGAAGTGAGAGAACTATGATGTAATTTTTTAATCTTAAAAACGTTTATGGTGTAATTGAAATCTCGAAAACTTTTTCAGAGCAAGTGGCCAATTTCAAAACCCACTCTAACTAGTTATGTTACTATAAAATCATGGAAAGGTATCATAATATTATAGAGTAAATAACCATTTTTGATCATGAAACATCTAGACGCTGACAAAACTGATCGTCAAAAATTTAAACTAACTTAGTAACCAATCAAAGTTTAGTTTCGTTTGACAATTCTAACCAAACGTTAATTTTGAATTAATGCCGTTAGTTAAGTATCATATATTCCAATACGAAAATAATTCATTTAATTAAAAAAAATTGTGAAATAAAATAAATAACTCCTCCCCATTCTCACCCAGTCACCCTCCACCACCACATAATTCCCTCCTTCCTTTGCCCCTCCCTCCGCTTCTGTCGCGGCCGGCAACCCTCCTCATGCCGCATGCTAAGCCTCCCATGGCCGACAAGTTCAATAAGCAAAAGTGGGTCTACGAGGGCCTCATCACTGAGTTCCTCCCCAGCAGCATGTTCTGCGTTTGTCTCGATAACCAGAACCTCATTTTTGGATATATTTTTGGAAAAATCCGAAAGAATTTCTTCAGAATATTATCCGAAAATCATGTCAAAATTGAGATCAGTCGCTGTGATTCTTCCAAGGGACATATTATTTATAGGTTTAATAATAGTAGTTTGTGTTAATATTAACATGCACATCAATTGTTTGTGAAAATGTCTCAATGCAACTCAAAGAATTTGGACCCTCTAAATTTTGAATTTCACTTTAGAGGGTAAATTATGATCTCTCACCATTTATTTTATAGGTGTGACCAAGAGAAAATATGAGAGAGAAACCATTCAAGATTAAAAGATCACACTTTACCCTCTAACGTGAAAATTCAAAATTTAGAGGATTCAAATTCCACTTGAAATTAGGTTCTTAGTTTTTTGTGTGATTTGGTAAGATAATGATGAATTTGTTAAACTAATACTTATTTCATTTCACAACATTTTGTTAATTAAATAAATTATTTTCATATTGGAATATAATTAACAGTGTTATTCCAAAGTTAACTGTTGGTTAGAATTATCAAACCACGATAAATTTTAATGAGTATAAAATTAGTTTAAATATTGGGTGGTTTGTTTTGTTTAGGGGTGTGCATGAGAACCGGGTGAAACTGAGTTTGATGTGACCCAGATCCAACTCGAAATATATACTGTTAGACCCGAATCTGACCCTAAATCCGATGAAATCTATACACTTTTGGGCCACGATTATACCGGGTGAAAATCGAGCCGTTAACATTACATTACCTTCATACCTTCTTATAAGCTAGCATGTGAAAATATCCAAATTTTCAAAACTCCAACCATTATTTGACATGGTAAAATTTACTTAGAAAAATATAACAATAACCAACTCTTCTCTAAAATTAAAGCATAACCATAATCAATACTAATATTATCTAATAACACCAAATATTTAAATCAATATAAATAACACAATATTATGCATTAGTCTAAAATCTTATGCATTTTAAACATAAAACATTAACCTATAGCCTTATAATAACTAATAACACAAAATATTAAAGTTTACGATACTTAAATTCGACATAAGAATAGCCATCATCCATCACTAATAACACAAAATATTAATTGTGTATGATGACCGAGCCGACTTCGGGTGGCCCGAGCCATGGCCCGGACCCGACCCGAAATAATGACCAGGTCTATTTTTGAGACACTTACCCGACCTTAGACCCGATGAAATCACACAAAAATAGCCTTTAAAGTGTTCAGGATCGGGCTGGATCTTCGGGTCGGGCCGGACCATGCACACCCCTAGTTTCGTTAGTATTCAGATTTTTCATGATGAGAGATAATTATTTACTTTAATATTATATATTATTCTTTTTGGTTGCCCATTTAAGGGTCTGCCACTGGCCAATGGGTTGCTGCATGCACAAGGCGGAATTCGAACCCCCGACACTTATTTAAGTAGACTAGTGAGCTGATCACTCGACCAACCCAAATTGATTAATATTATATATTATTATGTGATACATTTTTAATACTTTGTCTCAAACTTCCTGAAGAACTCCATTATATGAACCCTTGTTGTTTCGGAACTTCGTTCGCAAAGGAACCGGACGTTTGACAGGCCAGCCCATTTTTATGGGCCGCATTATCCTGAAAGGAAATTGAGCTTTGCTCTTCTAGGTGCTATAAAGAGACAACTTGCCGAAGAGCCTTGACTCAGTGGCATTTCACCCCCTCCCCATTACTAAAGGTCTAGAGTTCAAACTCTAGAGGATGCATTTGTGGAAAAATATGATAAATATGTGAGGAGTGTGTGGGTGTGTTGTGTACCTAGGATTGGGGGTTGTCCAATCCNTGATCAAAGTCATTGTTTCTTTTAATTATTATTAAAATATTTTCGTTTTTAAACTATTCATTTATGTATTATCTTTTTAAATATGTTATTTGTTTTATAAATGGTTATACTATTCTATATTTTTTACAATTAACAATTAAAAAGTACATTTTAACAATTAATTTGAAAAATAATTGTATATTGGTAAATTACCCTTAAAATCATTTATAAGAATTAGCCTTACTCTAGTATAAATAGGTGAAATAAGAGCTTTAGATCTTGAAACAAGTTCACAAATCTTAATTTTGATAAACACACATCTTATGATCTTATCTACCAATTGCCCCAAATGCATGTGTGTTGCACCAAAAATGGACAAAAGATAAAGACACGTCAGTGTAACAATTGGGGTTATATACCCTTTAAACTAAGCTACTAATAATGTATTGCCTGGTGTCCTACCACAGTATCATAGTTTTGATGAATGATATGATAAGTGGTTGAGACTTGGACACACTTTGGTGCTTAAACCCCAACCCAAGCAACCATCCCAGCATAAGGGACATGCTAGCTGCTAAAAAGCCTGGAATAACTATTAACCATAATCCACATGCTGTGCTCTGTGCTCATCAAATCTTAACCATGGTTAATTATTAACACACATCAGTCATCAAAGAGAGTTTATTTTTTAATTTGTTGGTAAATTTAGAAATATCTATCTGCTGGGTATGGCTGGCAGGGTGGCAGGTTCAGTGAGGTCACATGTTATCTCATGTGCCTTGCTTCTGTTTCTTCCTCCATTTTTGTCCCCTTCCCCTTCCCCTCCAAAACACGAACCCCCACGCGCCTTTACGCTTCACTCCCTCTTTACACACTACATTTCCTGAAGACTGTGTGTATCACGCGCAACTGGATCGAATGGTTGTTTCAGGTTCATCTATATATAAATCTGGAAAATATTAATCTCTTGTGAAATGGCGATATCGTCCGCCCGCTTTATTTCCCGTTTTACCCCCATGCATGTCCGTAAAATATTGGAGCCAATGAAAATATAAAATAATGTATTTTCGTCCGGCTGCTTTATTTCCCGTTTTGCCCTCGTGCATGTCCGTTGCTTGATGAGTGTATTCTTGACGAAATGACATTTCTAGCCCTTAGCATTACTTTGTGGCATCCTTCAAACGCTAAGCAATTGATATGGTCTTTATTTTATAAGAAAGATTAATTATAATCATTTGTTATTTGCCGGCATAGACATGAAGAGCAGTGGCGGAGCTTGAACAAAATTATTTTTTGT
>NC_029794.2:130881837-130899548 GCF_000816755.2 Arachis ipaensis
TCTATTTTCTGGATTGACTTTTCTTATTAACTAATTTTAATCATGTAAGATTTAATTCATGGCAAACTATGTGTGACTAGACCCTAATTCCTTATACCTTCCTAGTCTCCTCTAAAATTCATCAACTGCCAATTCCTTGGTCAATCAATTCCAATTAGAGGGTAACGATCAAATTCTAGTTTATATGCCACAAGAATCCTAATTATCCAAAAATAAAGGGATTATATGTCACGTATCCCGTTAAATACAAACAATTAGAAATTTAGGATAATATATTTTCAAGCTATTGTTCAAGTAAAGAGCTTTTCCAAGTTATACAAGAACTCAATTAGAACATGGGTCATACTTCCGTTCCACCCAAATTCATAAAATGAAGAACGAAAACAATTATTGAAATATAAAACAAAACATGAATTAAAATAGAAAAATAATATTATCAATCCATACAATAGACAGAGCTCCTAATCTTAACAATGGAGGATTAGTTACTCATGGAATATGGAATGTAAATTTGTATGGAATAATGTTGTGGAATAAAAATGTTGTTGGAACCACCCTGTTGAGATCCCTTTTATCACTAATCCTAATAATTTAAAAATCAAATATCTAAAATTAAAATAAAAATAATATCTTTTCCTAAAATAAGATTTGAATTTAAATTCGAATTAATTAACAAGTCTTCAGCTGATGGGTGGGGACCATTTGATTTGTCCATTCTGCAGCTTCTAATCTGTGTTTTCTGGGCTGGAAACTGGGTCAAAACTGCCCAGAAATCGCTTCCAGCGTCTTTCTGCGTTTTTTTGCACGTTGCGCATGTCACGCGTACGCGTCGGTCACGCGCACGCGTCGATGGTCTTTTTCGTGAGTCAGCGTACGCGTCAGTCACGCGCACGCGTCGCCATGGATACTTCCAAATCACGCGCACGCGTCAGGCACGCGTACGCGTCGCTCCTCGCTGCCATCTCCTTTGATTCTTGTGCTGCAGAAACTCCATCAAATCCAGCCGAATGCTACCTAAAATAAACAGTATTGCACAAAACTCAAAATAGCATCCATAGTGGCTAAAATATAATTAATTCTTTATTAAATTCAACAATTTATATGCAAATTCACTAGGAAAAGATAAGAAAGATGCTCACGCATTAGTTTACTTGGTGATGATTATGATTTGTGATAAGTAGTAATGTTATTTTTTTTTGGTGGTAGAATACTGTCTTCGTCATTTATGTGCATTTTGATTTTCTTTAGTTATAAATTTTGATATTTAAAATTGTTTGTGAACTTTTAATATGTGAAATTTTGAAATTGTAAATTTTGAATTTTATTAGCTTACAATTCATTGAATTTAATTTGAAATTATATATTAAATTTTTAATAATTTTATTTTATATTTTATTAAATCGATTGAATTCTAGTTAAACCACTAAATTATTGAACTAGTCACTCTATCGATTCATTGACTGGTTCAGTTCTCGCAACCTTGCTAGAAAGAGTCCAAGGATCAATATGGTGTCCAAAACTAAATCGAAAAAATCGGCAAGTGAATTTTAGAATTTGAAGGACTAAAATGATAAACGTTCTGAATCTGACAGACCACTTTGGAGATTTAGTCTAATAAGTTATCCTTTTTTACTTATATGTAAACAATGTGCACACAAAAAATCAATCACAAAATTAATCTAAAATAGCACCAACTTACATTAAAAAAAACTAAATAAATAAACTTGTAGTTGTATTTAATTAGTTTTTTTCTCCATAGTGAGTAGTGAGTAATAATGAGATTGTGTTAGTATCAAATATGAGTTTGTTAAGTTATCAAGCCCATTCTAACAATTGTCCATGAAACATGCATGTTGATGAAAAAATTTTAAAAACTAATAAAATCTAAAATAGCACTAACTTACATAAAAAAAACTAAATATATAAGTTTATAGTTGTACAAAAATAGTGAGTAATAATGAGATTGTGTTAGTATCAAATATGAGTTTGTTAAGTTATCAAGCCCATTCTAACAATTGTCCATGATTAGTCCAACATGCATGTTAAGTTTAAAATAAAAATATGTTGAATGAATGGTAAATATGACAGTTAAACATAGGTCATTGTGGTTAAAAGAATATAATGCTAACTAATTGAGGTCATGGTCCCCATTGTTCTAAAGAAGTTCTACCACTAATAAAGGGTGTTCATAGATCAGATTGCTTGAATTTAGAATAAAATAAGAATTGAATTAATTAAATTGTAATTGGTTTAGATTAGTTTGGTTTAATATTTTTTTGTGTACGTATTTGAACCGAATTAAACTAAATCGATTCAGAACGAATTGGTTTGATTTGAATAAATTAGGTACCCGATGAATTAAAAAATAAAAAATGAGAATTCTTCTAACAAAATAATGTAAATATAGTAAACATGTAATATCAACTAATACTAATATTTTAACAATAAAAAAAATCCATAAATTCATAATTATAATAGAATTAGGTTAATTAGTGTAAAATTATATATATATATTATTAGAATTTATATTTTTTTTAATAAAAGGATAATCGAATTTGTAGGTTGGTTTAGATTTCGCTTTTTCAAAATCAATATCTGAATCAATCATGATCGAATATCATCAAGTCATATTTAATTATACCCAATTATTCATTGGTTCCGAACCAATTTAATCGATTTAGTTCGAATTCAAACGGATAGTCAGATTATCTAAATCGGCGTAACTCAAATACGATAAACATTTATCGGTTAAATTTATGGTTTACTTTTTGCTTAAAGAAGATCCACCCTTATGCAATTCCATTTCCACGTAAATAGTGTGAATGGATCGGATGGTATTTGTGTGGTTCATTTAACATGATCAATAAACTCTACTAAAAAAATTAGAGTAAGACATTTAGTAGTGTTTTCTGAATTAAAAAGGAACAATTAGTTTAAGTTCATCTTAAATACTATTTAGTATTTATACTAAATCATTATAGGAATCTCCATATGATATGATGAGTCTGGTGATTGTCTTTTCATGTAACTTGTTAGAAACAAGAGACTGAAAGAGTAATTTGAAAAGTGTATTATTGAGTATGATGAAAGGTACAATATACAAGAGGTATTTATAGGTGTTAAATGAATTAAAGTAATAAAGACATAAAATCCTACAATTAATGTACAGATCTATTATATATCTCTAATTTTAAGGTCAAAATATGCCACATGTCATTCTCTCATTACAATTGAAATCAAATATTTCCCTCCAAAATTAAAGAATTCTCCTCTCTTCTCTCTTCCTTTCTCTATCTCTTTTATTTTTTCATTTACTCTATCTCTCTTATATATCATTATCAATGACTAATTACGAATTTGACAATCAAAATATACAACATAACATTCTCTAATTATATTTAAATTAAATTAAAATTAAAATTAAAATATAGCTATGTTATATATTAAATTTATATATTACTAACTAATATTTTTAAATAGCAAATATAAAAATTAATTATTTCTATTTGTACAACAAACTTAATATCTAATCAAATATAAAAATATACACGTTAAATTCTTTCAAATTTTAGATAACGAATGTTAAAATTAAGTAAAAAATTAAATTCTTTCATTTGAAAATAATAACTAAAAAACTTATTATTTAATTTTGTTTAAGACGCTGGTCTTCTTAGTCGACGGGAACTTTTGTCCCTTACGACCATTTTATAAAAGTAGTTTAATGTTATAAATTTTTTGTGTCATAATCTATAATACTAGGATCGACGTAATTTTAAAAAATTTATATTCCCGTAATAGTATTACAGGTAAAAATACTAGTATACTATAAATATAGACGATACTAATTGATCTAAATTGATTCTAATGATTTTCTAACATCCCCCCTCAAACTCAAGTGGGAGCTAAGGAGACCAATTTGAGTTTGGATAACAAAGTCCGGAAACGAGTCGGGTGATGAGCTTTTGTGAAGATATCAGCAGTCTGATCCAGTGTTTCAACAGCAATGAGACGAACAGCATCAATAAGAATACGTTGCCGAACAAAATGACAATCAATCTCAATGTGTTTGGTGCGTTCATGAAACACATCATTATGGACAATTTGAATAGCACTGCGGTTATCACAAAAAACATCAGTAGGGGACGACTGAGGAGCACCCAGATCTTCGAGAAGCCAACGAACCGAGATAACCTCAGCAGTGGTGTCAGCGAGGGTACGGTATTCAGCTTCTGTGCTTGAGCGAGCAGTAAACGTTTGCTTCTTAGCACGCCAAGAAATGAGAGCGTCGCCAAGAAACAAACAGTAACCAGTAGTAGAACGACGATCAGTGGGATCACCGACCCAATCAGCATCGGAGTATGCCTGAAGGGTCAAAGAGGAATGGGAGAAAAATAAAGGCCATGAAATAGAGTGCCTTTGACGTAGCGAAGAATGCGAAGAACTTCTGCATAGTGAGTAGTACGAGGAGCGGACAAGAACTGGCTGAGGACATGAACTGGATAGGCAATGTCTGGTCGGGTGACAGTCAAGTAGATGAGACCGCCAACTAACTGTCGATAGAGGGTCGGATTATCCAAAACAGTGCCATCCATAGGGGTAAATCGAACATTAGGCTCAATCGGAGTAGACTCAGTGCGACTATCTGTAATCCCAGCGCGAGCAAGAAGATCTGAAGCATACTTAGCCTGAGAGAGATAAATGCCATCATCTATGGAGATGACCTCGAGACCAAGAAAATAGCTGAGAGAACCAAGATCTTTCATCTCAAAGGTACGGTGAAATGAGGCCTTGAGATCAGAGATACCATCAACATCATCTCCAGTAATGATCATGTCATCAACATACAAAAGTAGAAGGACAACTCCACGTTCGCTTTTACGAATGAAGAGGGAATTCTCATGAGGACTAGAAGTAAAACTAAGACTGCATATGGTAGTGCTGAACTTGTCAAACCATTCACGAGGAGCTTGCTTAAGTCCATAAAGTGCCTTGCGAAGGAGACAAACCTTACGAGAAGGACAAGGATATCCCGGAGGTGGTTTCATATAGACTTTCTTTTTCAAGTCCCCATTAAGAAATGCATTCTTCACATCCATCTGACTGAGAGACCATTTTTTAACCACAGCAATGGCAAGGAGAGCTCTAACAGATGTAAGGCGAGCGACAGGAGCAAAAGTCTCTTCATAATCAATACCATACTCTTGCGTGCAACCTTGAGCAACCAAGCGTGCCTTATAACGGTCAATAGAGCCATCAGAGCGAGTCTTGATTTTGTATACCCATCTATTGCCCACAACTTCCTGATTAGAAGGAGGATCAACTAAATCCCAAGTATGTACTTTTTCAAGTGCCTGTATTTCTTCCTGCATTGCTTTTTGCCAATTTGAATTTGTAGAGGCTTCTCTGAATGACTTTGGTTCATGTTGATGAAGAATAGTAGAAAAGCAATGATAATCAAGAAGATGAGGAGATGGATTCCTTACCCGAGAAGAACGAGTGGGAGGAGGAGGCATGACGGTAGGAGCGGGATCGCCATCCGGACTGGAATCATCGGGAGATGGAGAAGGCGGAGGGGCAGGAGCCTCAAGGGGTGGACTTGGGGTAGACCCTGTAGTATCATCACTAGGAAAGAGATCAACATTTGGGTTAGTAAAAAACGGTGATGGAGTAGAAGGAATGGACTCAAAAGAGGAAAAACTAGAGAACATGTGATGCTCCCAGAAGACATGACGAGATATATGAATACGGCGAGAGATAGGATCCCAACAACGATAACCCTTATGTTCAGAAGCATAACCAAGAAAACAACACATGCGAGCCCGATGTTCAAGCTTATTGTGTTCATGAGGCTGAAGAAGGACAAAGCAGACGCAACCAAAAACACAGAGGGAACTGTAATCGGGAGAAGTACGATAAAGACGCTTAAAGGGAGTAGTGTTACCAAGAACAGAAGAAGAGAGTCTATTGATAGCATGAACAGCAGTGAGAACAGCTTCACCCCAAGCACGCTCAGGACAGGAAGAGGAAATAAGCATCGCATGGACAGAGTCAAGAATATGACGGTGTTTACGCTCAGCTCTGCCATTTTGTTGAGAGGTACCAGGACAAGAAAACTCGGACAAAGTACCCTGTTCAGCGAGAAAATTTAAAAGTTTGGAGTCACGATATTCCATAGCATTATCACGTCTGAAAATTTTAATGACCTTTGAAAACTGAGTTCAAACCATAGTGGCAAAGTTAATGTAAATCTGAGGCAACTCACAACGATTAGCCATCAAATAAACCCAAGTAAAATGTGAATAATCATCAATAAATACGACAAAATATCGAGCCCCTCCTATAGAAGCGATGGGAGCGGGGCCCCAAACATCAGAATGAATAAGATCAAAAGGAGAGCATGCAATAGAGGAATTATTATTAAAGGATAAGGCAGGTTGTTTTGCAGTGCGACAATAAATCCAATCTAAAGACTCATTTTGAACTTGACCTAAAACACCCGTAGATATAAGAGGACGCAATTTTCCTAAGGAGCTATGGGCAAGACGACGGTGCCACAAGTGAATAGTAGATGGAGAGGAAGCAGCACAGAGATTTGTAGAGGAAACATGAAGGTTCTCGAGCTCAAATAAGCGTCCAACCTTACAGCCAGTCCCGATGATCTTTCCCGTCCGACGATCCTACACACGGCAACCAGAAATAGAAAAAATGACATCAAAACCGAGTTCAACAAGCTGACCGACAGAGATAAGATTAAAATTCAATTTTGGAATAAAATAAGCATCAGAAAGATGAATATTGGACTGTGAAATAATCCCGTGATGTGTTGCATGCAAGAGGGAACCATTAGCAGTATTGACAGAAGGTGCATTTGTAGTGGGAGACAACGACGAAAAAAGATGATGCAGAGGAGACATATGATTGAAACAACCAGAGTCAAAATACCATTTAGAATTACCTGGAGGGGTGGAAAGAGTAGCGGGGTATTACCAGAAAAAAAGAGAAGTTGCTTAAGAAGGGTTTCAATATCTGATGGAGAGACAGAAGGTGTGTTGAGAGATGTGGAAGAGGTGGACTTAGTAGCAGCAGCAGCAGTAGAGGCAGGTACATGTGGAGAGTTGTTGGGACGAGGTTGATACTTGTTCTAATCTGAACATGGTGGTTGAGTAGGACAGGTAGCAATCAAGTGACCCGAGAGCTTACAATAATGGCAGAACAGTTTCGGGCAGTTGGAGCCAATGTGGCCTTTTTGTTTGCACTTACGACATTCAATAGAAGGACAGTCAGAGAAGGAATGCCCAGGCCGGTTACAGTTGTGACAGATTTTGGCCTTTCTGTCGGTGGCAGCAAAGACAGTTTCACTTTTAGAACGAAGCAATCCCAAGCGCGTTTCTTCAGACTTGAGACAAGGAAGAGCATCTTCAAGACTATGTAAGGGATTCTGATGAAGAAGAGAAGCCCTGACCAGCTCATAGTCATCAGTAAGTGCTATCGGAAATTGGATGAGACGTGTCCGGTTCCGATAATCTTCATATGCCTTGGCATCAGTGGAATCTTTAAGAACTGGCTCACAAGAGGTCAACTGATCCCAAATAATCTCCATCTGAGCAAGAAAATCAAAAACTGCTTGGCCACGTTCTTGCTTAAGGCTATGAAGTTCCTTAAGCAGTTGGTACTGATGAGAGAGATCAGAAATAGTGTAACATTTTGCCAAATGATCCCATACCTTTTTAGCAGTTTCAAAACACCCAAACTGTAAATGAATGCCAGGAGTAGAAGTGTTGCGGAACCAAGTGATAATCTGATGATTTTTACTATCCCAATCTTCCAATTTCTCTGCATAGTCCTTCTCCTTCTCAGCATCCTCCTTGGATTTGTAGGCACCATCTTTGGATTTGTCAGTCACAGTTGGCTTAATAGGACAGGCAATATCACCAGTCATATACGCCATAATTTTCTCCCTTTAAGAAATCCTCGCATAGCTTCAACCCAATGCGCATAGTTGGAGCCATTAAGGATAACAGGGATAGGCTGAAAGACATTTGATTTTTCCATAGTAATAGAAGAAATAGCAAAAGGGAAGAAGAAAACTGCAAATTCGGGGCAGAAAACGAGAAAATGGAGCGCAGAATCGGAAAGAGCTCACAAAAAACTTTAGGGAGGGTCTCACTTGTCCGCCACATCAGCGCCACGTCAGCGAGACAATGACATATGGCGGCACCTGAGAGGAGGGAGAGAGACATGCTGGTAGCGAGGTGGAAGCACGGGTCAAACGCGGGTCGGGTTGGGCGTGCGCGGGTCGGTCAAGGATAGCTTCGTTGCGACGCGTGGCAGCACCAGGAGCGTTGGATATGCACCGAGATCAACGGCTGCTGAAAGGCTAGAGGGCGAGGAGGGCTCGCTTCGCGACACGTGGGAGCGCGAGGATCGTCCGATTGGAGCCGAGATCCAACGGCTGTTGAACCTTCAGAAGGAGAAACAATGGAGGCGGGCAGCAGGATTCCGGCGGCGCGTGACGGCGCGTCCGGTGGCTGCTGGCGGCGATCTCAGCGGCGTTGGAAAGCTGACGAAGAGAAGAACACGATGATGCCGGAGGTGACGAACCAAAGCGTTGAAAACAGATCAAAAAACGAGAGAAAAGAGGCACGGTCGGATGAGAAAAAGCTATGAACAAAAATCATTGAAAAAAAAAAACCTTAGGCTCTTGATACCATGTTAGAAACAAGAGACTGAGAGAGTGATCTGAAAAGTGTATTATTGAGTGTGATGAAAGGTACAATATACAAGGAGTATTTATAGGTGCTAAATGAATCAAAGTAATAAAGACATAGAATTCTATAATTAATGTACAAATATACTATAAATATAGACGATACTAATTGATCTAAATTGATTCTAACGATTCTCTAACACAACTGTTGCAAGCAGCAAACTAACAAGTTTTGGTACAATTATTAGAGATAGAATATCAATTATTCCACATACACAACAATACTCAATAATTATTATTGTTTCTACGTAAATCACCAGTTAAAAAGAAAGAAGGATATTCACATGTACATGTTATTAAAACCAAGCCAGTTGGCTTCGGTTCTACCCGCACCTTCGTTCTAACATACAATTAAACCATATAACTGCCATAAATTAATCACGAATAACATTTTAACACAACTGATACAAACAACAAACTAACAAGTTTTGGTACAATTATTAGAGATAGAATATCAATTATTCCACATACACAACAATACTCAATAATATTATTGTTTCTACGTATATCACCAATCAAAAAGAAAGAAGGATATTCACATGTACATATTATTAAAACCAAGCCCCTGCACCTTCGTTTCAACATACAATTAAACCATATAATTACCATAAATTAATCACGAATAACATTTTAACTTAATTATTTGACATGATTCATGTGTTAATGTCAAATCCGCATCTATATATATAGTAATCATTGTTGTTCTCAAATCCCGACAGAGACTTCATTTGAGCTATATAGTTATAGTTACATATCATCTTATCAAAGTTTGCCCTCCATAATATGATTGCACATGAGACCTAATAATTATAGAAAAAAGGTTTTACAATAACAATGGAAATTAAGATGCTTGCTTCACCCCCTTGTAATCCATAATGAACTTGATTAGAAGCACTGAATTTGAATTGCTGGCTAACCTTCGTTAGGTACGTACCACACCTGAAAAGAAAATTTGAGGGATACATCACACTGTTTTCTAAAAGCTACGCTTCAACTGTCACCATATGTATATAATAACTGATGGTGATGGTTTGTTCAATTCCAATATTATTTCTACTTTTTAGAGGAAAAAAGGCCTGATACTTTACATGTATCTAGTAATGTTTTTCCACATATAATTTTCTAGTATTATATTTTTAATCATTATCCCAATCGAAAATTAAGCAAACATGATCAAATACACTGTAAATGTTTCCTTATGTGTTGCTTCACAATTACGATACCAAAAAGATAGGTTGCAAACTACTCTCTAAAGACTCTATGTGTCTATTTATTTAATAATGTTATCTCAGACACATACACTACTGTTTAAACTTCAAACTTAATGGGAAGTTCTAAATCTCTAATTGTACCAACTATGAAGGTCACATTAAATAAATAAATTTAAAGTAAAACTAAGTACATTATTTCAGGCTAAAGGCCATTGACCACTAGATTATTGATCGTATTTTTTTAATGAATTTTATCTCGTTGTTGATATATATTTTTCAAAAGGAATATAAATAATTTTTATAAATACAAATATGAATTATTATTAATCAAATACTAATAAAAAATAATAATATAATAAAAATATTATGATACCATCTACCAATTTTTAGTACTTTCTACTTTCTATCTGTCAAGTTATGTCAGTGATTTGCTGACGTTGCACACAAAACTTCAAACATTCTTTTTTCTCCCCTGCAGTTTCAAAATAGTAGAAAGGACCAATCCGTCATTCAACGCAAAGGGCATTTCTGTCAGAAAAACGACAGAGCGAAAAAGAATTCAAATAGAAAATTTAAATTACAAAGATCTCCGATCTCCATCGTTGAAAGCCTTCATCGAACGGCTCACGCCGCTTCTCAGCACAAAGCGAGGGAACACACCATCATCATCATCGTCATCGTCATTCCCTCTCTCCTTCACACACTCAGCAAATATATAAACACCGATAGGTCACTCCTTCGTTCGAACCATCTCACTCCTTATAAACCTCGGAAGCGCTTCTCTCTCGTCACTTTCTCTCTACTCCGTCTCGGTTACAGGTATCACAATTTCATTTTGCTGAGTAAATGAAATTTACTACTCCGTGTTGTGAAATTCTTCTGTATATAACATCTGATTAGTAACATTTGTTGTAGATTCACTTCAATTTGATGCAGTTCCATTTTCATGTTTTCTAATTCAGTTCTTTGTCGAGAAAATGAAGAAAATATATTCTCAATTTTGTGAGATTATTCTTTGTTTGCTCAATTTGATTTAGTTCAACAGTTTCCCGCGTGCTTATTTTATATCGTTATTATAGATTATAGATTAACCGTAATTGCGTTTGGAGTAGTCGATTGTTGACTGTTTTGAACTGAAAACAAGTTGATTCAATTTCAAAAGCAGATCGTTGTTGGTGAAGTTGAATTCCGTGGTTTCTGATCTTTGCAGGGAAGAAGAAGAATGAGAGAGATCCTTCACGTTCAAGGAGGGCAATGCGGGAACCAGATCGGTTCCAAGTTCTGGGAGGTCGTGTGCGAGGAGCACGGCATAGATCCAACTGGTAGGTACGTTGGAAACACCGATCTGCAGCTGGAGCGTGTCAATGTGTACTACAACGAGGCCTCTTGTGGAAGGTTCGTTCCACGCGCCGTCCTCATGGACCTTGAGCCCGGCACCATGGACAGTGTCCGGACCGGTCCTTATGGTCAGATTTTTCGCCCTGATAACTTTGTTTTCGGACAGTCTGGCGCCGGAAACAACTGGGCGAAGGGACACTACACTGAGGGCGCTGAGCTCATTGACTCTGTTCTTGATGTTGTTAGGAAGGAGGCTGAGAATTGTGATTGCCTTCAAGGTAAAGGCAATGTTGAGTCGGATCTTTAGTTTTTTGTTGGATTGTGTAGATTGTTTTAGGGTTGACGTGTGGTATCGTTCCTTGTTTTTGCAGGGTTTCAGGTGTGCCACTCGCTCGGTGGTGGAACAGGGTCTGGTATGGGAACCCTGTTGATCTCTAAGATCAGGGAGGAGTACCCTGATAGGATGATGTTGACCTTCTCGGTATTCCCTTCGCCCAAAGTGTCAGATACTGTGGTGGAGCCTTACAACGCCACTCTCTCTGTTCATCAGTTGGTTGAGAACGCTGATGAATGTATGGTTCTGGATAATGAAGCCCTCTATGATATCTGCTTCAGGACCCTTAAGTTGACCACTCCTAGTTGTAAGTACCGAGTGCTAAGCTTTTCATAAGTGGTAATTTGTTTAGTATATTTTGTGTGTGTGTCAGTTTTTAGATGAATAATATATGTTGTTGCATGAATAATGAGAATTATCACGTTGGTTTTAATCCAGTACCCCTTGATGGTTTATTTTATGATTGATCTAACTAAGGTAGTTGAGTTGTAAATATTTGATGGGATGGTGGAATTTTAATGTGTTGCTACATAATTAATGAATTTGATTTATTGACTTTGTCCTTTTGTCAGCATTGGTACTTGGTGGTGATTACTAAAAATGTATAATTGTTTGTTGCAGTTGGTGACTTGAACCACCTGATCTCAGCAACCATGAGTGGAGTCACTTGCTGCCTTCGATTCCCTGGTCAACTCAACTCTGACCTCCGAAAATTGGCTGTAAATCTCATTCCATTCCCCCGACTGCACTTCTTCATGGTTGGCTTTGCACCCCTCACCTCCCGTGGCTCCCAGCAGTACCGTGCATTGACAGTCCCAGAACTCACTCAGCAAATGTGGGATGCCAAAAACATGATGTGTGCCGCTGATCCAAGGCATGGTCGTTACCTGACTGCTTCTGCAATGTTCAGGGGTAAGATGAGCACCAAAGAAGTGGACGAACAAATGATTAATGTTCAGAACAAGAATTCTTCCTACTTTGTTGAATGGATCCCGAACAATGTGAAGTCAAGTGTCTGTGACATTGCACCGAGGGGACTTTCCATGGCTTCGACTTTCATTGGTAACTCAACCTCCATTCAGGAGATGTTCAGGAGGGTGAGTGAACAATTCACTGCCATGTTTAGGAGGAAGGCTTTCTTGCACTGGTACACTGGTGAAGGCATGGATGAAATGGAATTCACAGAAGCAGAGAGCAACATGAATGATCTTGTCTCTGAATACCAGCAGTATCAGGATGCCACTGCCGATGAGGAAGGGGAGTATGAAGATGAGGAAGAGGATCTTGATAATCAGATGTGAAGGGTTTATATGAAGTACTAAGCTGATATCTCCCTACTTATTGCATTATGCTATATGGTGCATAAGTGTGTTCTCCTACATTAAAGATTGTAATTAGTAGTATCTTTTGAGGGAAGCTGGTGATGAAAAGACTTATTTTCTTGCTCTGGTCTTGGGATATAGAGGTTAAGTGGTAGTGGGAGTTTGGGTACATGTTTTGTAGTAGTGATGCGGCACTTATCTGTTTGTTCTATATTTGAGTTTGTTTCTTCCTTATATCTGGCACATTGAATTATGTTTCTGTAATATTTTGCTATTCATATGCATGACCTTTTCTCTGAATTGGATTCTTGAAATGTGCTTCATTATTGGGTAAAGCCTTTGTCTGTTGGTAGCGTTTTAGCACATTCCTATCTTGTTGTAGAGTTCAGAGGAGACAATTGATCGAATCCCAACGGTATAATGTAAATGATTCTCGTAGTTTAGGTAATAATTAATGTGAAAATAACTAGTGCGTAACGTTGGAATAGCATTTTGGTAATTGTCTTTGCTTTTTACGTTCATTCATCTCCCATAACATTGGATTTCCAAGTCATGGTTAATTTTTTTTTTTGTGACTCAAATAAATTAAACAAAGAAAAACAAAACAAATAAAATAAGGAATTGCCTAAATAGAAGGACAGTCCCGTTCAAGACTACTCTTAAACTCCTCCCAAGGTGAAAGAAGCTCCACATGCGAAAGTTGTAACTTCATCGCCATCTTTGCCATAGTATCTGCCACCGTGTTTGCATCTCTCATAATCAAACGAAAGTCAACCCGCCAATTCCAATGCATGATATCTCTTATTTTGAGCACCAGTGGATCAATAAACCTAAAACCATCTTGAGTAACAAGATTAAATGCTTCCACACAATCTGTCTCACAAACAACATCTCGTTGACCCACATCCCAAGCTAAGAGATATCCTCTCCAAATAGCAAATAATTCTCCTTGAAAAATATTATTACTCTCAATCATTCCCAAACACCTCCTTTGCCAGCTCCCATTACAATCTCTAATAACACAAGCAAAACCAACACTATCACCCGAACCAAAATAACTAGCATCACAATTAATCTTAAAAGTACCAATAGATGGGGGATTCCAAAAACTATTTAGAGTAGAGGGAAGGGACATACGTTGTAATTCAAAAATATTCCTAAGCTCCTTTTCTGAAGTTAATGCCAGACAAATCACTTTTTCCGGAGGCTAAGTTTCATGGGGATTAAAGATGTCATTATTCCTTACTCGCCATATCCACCAAATTCCCGAAAAGAACTTGAACGGATGCTCTCTGCTATGATACAAGAACCAGTTCTTCAAATCCAAAGGATGACAAGAAATATCCAACCTATGCCAGACAAGCTGAGCTTTTGGACAATCCCGAATACAATGTAAAACTGATTCCTGGCTAGAAAGACATCTTGGACACCTATCCGATGACGACATCCCTCTTCTAAAGCGAAAACTTGCAGTAGGAAGAGCCTCCTTAAGACACAACCAAGCCAAAAACTTATGCTTTTCCGGAACAAGCTGACGCCAAAGCCAAAGCCAATTCTCCCTCTCCTCCCAACCAAACAGCTGCTTACACAACCACAAGTAACCATTACGTGAGTCATAGACTTTGGCAGCAGACCCACTCCAATACCAACCCACTTCCGGACCTGCTTGTTCATCTGGATTGTAAGAGAGAATATTATCTTTCAGATTTTGAGATAAAAGAGAATAAAGAGTATCCAAATGCCACCTACCAAAACTAACAAGATTCAATCCTCTTCCATCAACTTGTCCTTTCCAAAGAAAATTCTTCATCATAGACTCCAATTTACTAATGATTCCTTTGGAAAAAATAGAGACCTGCATCTGGTACGTGGGAATAGCAGCGGCAACAGAATTAACCAAGCAGAGCCTACCAGCCCGATTGAGTAAACTTCCTTTCCAGCTTGCTAGCCTACTCCGAATCTTATCCAGGACACCATTAAAAGCTGAACGAGTCACCCTAGAATGGCTAAGGGTAACTCCAAGATACTTGCTCAAGTCCTGGACAAATCTTTTCTCTAAATTGGATTCTTGAAATGTGCTTCATTATTGGGTAAAGCCTTTGTCTGTTGGTAGCGTTTTAGCACATTCCTATCTTGTTGTAGAGTTCAGAGGAGACAATTGATCGAATCCCAACGGTATAATGTAAATGATTCTCGTAGTTTAGGTAATAATTAATGTGAAAAAAACTTTAGTGCATAACGTTGGAATAGCATTTTGGTAATTGTCTTTGCTTTTTACGTTCATTCATCTCCCATAACATTGGATTTCCAAGTCATGGTTAATTTGTTAGCGCCCTGAGGCTTGCTCTGTAGTCGGTTCCATTGAATGTTCAATAAATATATTTTGCATGTAGTATTGCCTCCAAAATTATACTTTTAGAAATTTAATTTCTATGTTCACAATGTATTTTTTTTTTCTGGTAATGCTAATTTGACTACCTCAACATCTCCAAACTGATCTTTTAGATACGGTTCTTGTATTTGTATTAACAATATGTGTATTTGCACAATTGCTAAAAAATATAGGTTTAATTACTCCGTTGGTCTCTATAGTTTCGTGAAATTTTTAATTAGGTCCCTATACTTTTTTTTTTAATTGGTCCCTGCACTGAATTTTTTTTAATTAAGTCCCTCTTAATAGTAATTGACTTAATTTTATAAGGACCCAACTAAAAAAAAGAATTAGTACATGGACCTAAATAAAAGAAAAAAAAAGTGTAGGGACCCAATTAAAAGAAAATTTTGGTACAAGGACTCAATTAAAAGAAAAAAAAAAGTATAAGGACCTAATTGAAAATTTTGCGAAACTATAGAGACTAACAGATTAATTAAACCAAAAATATACATAGTTGTTGGTTATTGGAAATTTTGTGGTTATCAAATTAGTATCATTTCCCTTATATGATAACATAAATTGCACAAAAGTTGAATTCCTTTTGTAATACAATTATTTATTGTTGGTCATTCAAGTGTTAAATGGTTTAAGAGTAAAAATATATGACTTGAATTTAATCTTGTGTTTAGCAGAGTTTTTTTTTTTTTTTTTTTTCTGACATGGTGGTAGCAGGTTCAAGCCACCTTTGAAGTAGAACACCAGGAATTGCGTTAGGCTTAGCCTCGAACTATTTGTTTTTTCTTTTGGGTTAAGACTTGGGGGGAGGGGGTTTTCATAGTATGTGGATCATGTCATCAATTTTTGTTTAATGATAGTTCCTTATCTATGGCCCAACATTTGGACAAGGAGCTTGGAAGACAGCAGGTCCAAACAAACGGATAGCTATATGTCTTACATTGTAAAACAGCAGACCCAAGAAAAAAAAAATAATACATGTTGCTCTCTTTCGGATTATCCATGTTGAGATTTCATAATTCTTGGCACCACTAAGTGCAAGTGGATTGGTATTTGGTAGTCAATAATACTCAATAGTCAATAGTGATGAGCGACTAGTTGACGACCCAAATAGGAGAATAGGGGTTTGATAATGTATAAAAGTCAAATTTTTAACTCTTCTTTCTATTACTTATTAAGGCACAATTTTATTTTATTTGTTCATTATTCAATCTCATACGTCACCACGATTAATCGTAGCCCTGTTTTTCTCTTTTCAAAGTCATTTTATCAAGCTATCATCTCTTCATTCTTATGCTTTTTCCGATAAATATGTAAATCTACCTCTTTTGATTGTTATTTTTTGTTAGAATTTTTTACTTTTATTTATATAAAGTTAAAAAAATAGATAATGAGTAATTAAAAGTTTGAATTTTTACTTTTTTAAAAAAAAAATTGGTGACATTGACAAAAATGGATGATTGACATTTTTAATATTTTCTCCAACGAGACAAATATACCCGTTTGTAATTACTGATTAATGGTAATAAAAACATAATTATTAAGCATTATGTTATGAGAATTTCTTTTAATATAGAATAACACTAAGTAAAAAGTGGATGTTGTAATTAAATTTATAAAAGAATACGATTTTATATGGTATTTTAACTTCTTAAAATATTTTTTCTATTATAAAATACAATCTACACTACTTGTTAAAAAGTATCCTGCATGACCCTTGTACTATTCCCATTGATAAACTTGATCCAACAACACTACCTATAGTGTTTTGTCAAAAGGGTTAGGGTACAAGTCATTAAGTCAATATGATTCTAAAAAGCGAATTATATTTCTTTTTGATGAGAGAGCTTCATCGGCGTGTAGCTACTTACCTAGTCACTCAAAATCCTCTTTTACCTACATTGTCCCATCATGTCCCGGAAAAAAGGGAGTGAATTCTCTCGGGTGACAAAAAAAATTAGATGGTATTTAATATTTAATCTAATTATTTATTATTTTTTTTAATTTATTTTTGGTCCTACTTATAGAATCAAATGTGAGAGATCACACTGAATTCTGTCAAGTGTTAAAAAAATTAGAGAGGATTTATTTCCAGAAAAAAGTATACACACGGTAAAGGAATGTAAAACTCTTTAGGGTGTGTGTAGTTTAAGCTACGAAGCACGGATACTTCTATGAGTTATCATGTTCGCGTGTCGGATACATTTTGGACACGACGTTCACCGACACTCGTCCGACACGCGTGTCTGCTGTGTCCAACCGTGTCTTCATAAAAAAATAAAAAATTCTTCTCTGGACACATCTAAATACCATCACGTGTCCGCGTGTCCAGTCTTATTCTTAACATATA
>NC_029794.2:130899676-130901210 GCF_000816755.2 Arachis ipaensis
TATAATTAAAATAAGACATTAAAAATAATTAAAAATTTTAATTTATATTTTAATATCAATAAAATATCAAAATATCATTACAATTTATCTAAAAGATATTTTATATTTTATATATATGCGTGTCCCTGTAAGATTTTAAAATTCGCGTGTCGGTGTGTCCCGTGTCCGTGTCAGTATCCGTGCATCATAGAGTTTAAGTATTACTTTGTTACTCAGATTTCATTTCTATGGGAATCAAATATATCCAAGAGAAAAATGAAAATTGAAATGATAATATTTTGATTCCCTGGATTCAAACTTGCTTGAGAATAATTTTTCAAACTTTAAACCAAACATAAAAATATGATATTTCCATCTTAAAATTTCAAAAAATTATTTATAATTCTCTTAACCACATACCCTTAGTCTTTTCTATATGGCATGTCACATGTGATTGTTCTTTCATGACCAAAGTTTTTGAGACATACATGTACCTGATCAAATACCTTTATGTTTTTAGTTATGTGGAATCTAAATCAGTGAGTGACCATCTTAATTGTTTTATTTGTATCCCTAGTTGCTTAACATAACAGAAATTTCAAGTTATCATATTGATTGTGCATGTGAATCTCTTACAAATTTTCATTTGCAAAGTTAATATGAAATGATAGAGACATATGCTAAAAAGAAATTATACTTTAACACTCAAGTTTTTGTATTTCATACTGATACCCATTTTATTATTTTTAAATTTTATTACTATCTCATTCTAAATATGAAATTTGATATATATTTTTTTGGATTTGAATTCTCTAAATTTTGAATTTTATTTTAGAAAGTAAAGTATGATCTATCATCATTTATTTTATAGGTGAGACCAAGAAAAAATATGAAAAAAAAACATTCAATGGTGAGAGATCTTACTTTATCCTCTAAATTAAAAATCTAAAATTTAGAAACCTAAATTCTATTTTTTTGAAACACACTTTAAATAATAAATATCGAGCAGCAAATCTAAAAGGGCTTGCCATACACGACAAAGCAATCACTGAATGATGGGCCTGGCCCATTATGGGCCCACCTAAGTGAGTCTCTTTACTAAATTTTGTCTTGTCGGCACACTTGGTGGAGAGTAGGTGCTGAGGCCCACAATACTTTTCACAAGTCAATATTATTGGATTTGATTGTCTAACAATTAATATTTGTTTTAGTTTGGTTTATTTGATATCCGTCACTATTTTATTTTTCTAATTAAGTTTCCCTTCCATTAGCTAAAAAGTTTGGATAAGAATTGAGATAAACATTAAGTGTATACGTGGCTAATGGAGTGCACATGTTTTTTTTTTTTAAATAATGATCGAGGAGAGGTGCTTGAGAGACACTTATTGCTTCTTTAGAGTAATCAAGAAAGTGATGGAAATTCATATTTGATTCCCTGAGGAATAAGAAGAGCGAGTTTTATGAACTTTTTAGGTGCTTTTAAGACAGAGATTGTAAGGGGAAGATTTTTCCTTTGTTGATGGGTAAAGACTAAAGATATACGAAGATATTTTGC
>NC_029794.2:130901270-130904300 GCF_000816755.2 Arachis ipaensis
GTATTATTAACCTCAAATATTTAGATACCATCCTATTGAAAAACATATAGCATAGCTTTTAATAATGGCAACAAATAAAACAGTTATATTGTAAATAAAATTTCAAGATTAAATAATAAATAGGTAATTAATTTGTGACGATCTCACAAAAATTTAGAATACAGTTTTTGTAACACACGAATTGTGATTTAATTGGTTGAGGCAATTAATTTTGGACCTCAAAAACGCCTTTTAAAAAAAAAAAAATACACACACAAAAAATTTGTATTCCACTTCTAAACTTTGAACTCTGGTGTAATTTTATGAGAGGCCATAAATTTTTCAACTGTCGCCTCAGCTAGGAAATGCTATTGGTCACTTAATTTAATTGTATTAACTATTTATCTTTGCATTATTGAACACATCAATGATATAAGTATATTTTACATTTTCTACTCATTACTTTTCTATCTTTCAATTGCATGCATTCCAACTTTTATTTGCCTTTCTTTACATTTTAATTAATTTTCATCCTTCACATACATTTCTTGCAAAGCATGTTAATTATTCTTTTATTAGCTAACTAGATATTTCAGTTAATTTAATAATCACCTAACTAAATTGCAGCCAAAAACAGTAAAATGTGTGATTCAAACACATTGAATTGAAGTAAAAAAAGACATGGAAATCTCTCAAGCATTCTATGGATCTTTTTTTTTTTTCAGTATTCAGAGACAAAAGTAACAATGTCACTTTACATATTTATCTTGTTCTAAATTTTTATAACACTTCCCATTTTCGTAGCAATGAAGTTTTCTTTCCGTACGTTAGGATAAAGAATTAAATTAGTCTCCTACGTTTGGGTCTAATCCTGTTTTGGTTCTTTAGGTTTAAAGTATCCTATTTAAATCCAAAAAAGTTTCATTTAGCTTCAATTTAGTCCCACCGTGAGGTCAAAGATAAGTAATTAACAAAATATCCTACATGACAGTAGTATAAGAACAAAGTCGATAATTTAGAGAATAAGTACAAGCTCCAGAGGCACAAAATCAACCGTAGATGCATCAATACATGTATTTAACATTTTTTTTAGTTTTATAGAAAATATTTCATTTTAATTATAAGAAAAATGATAAATAAATGTATTGATGCATCCACGTTGATTTTGTCTTTGAAATTTGTACTTATTCTCTAGATTATCGACATTGTTCTTATACTGCTGTCATATAGAAAATTTCGCTAATTATTTATCTTTGACTTTCGGTGGGACTAAATTGAAGCTAAATGAAACTTTTTTGGATTCAAATAGGACACTTTAAACCTTAAGGACAATTATATTATTAGCTTTCTAGTTGCAGGTGTCAAAAAATAACAACATACATATTTTAATGAAGATATAGCTAATTTAATTATATAGAAATTGATTTTCTCTTCTTTTTTTTTTGGATATGTTAAGTGTAACCTTTTTTTAGCTTTTAGTTGTGTATTTTATTAATAATAATAAAATTTCAAACTCTTTTACCTAAATAAGAACAACATAAAATTATTTACTGCACTACTAAATCCTAAAATTTAACCAAATATAGAAATCTTTACAATTTAATAAAACATTCATCTCTATTTAATTTTAATTTGTACAAAGATTCATGTGGCTATATATGCAAGTGTTATTGATGATATAACTGAATTCTACTAAACTCTTACTTAACAACCAACTACTAATATTTGACGTGTGGTAAAAGCATTAGTTATAGGTATTGAATTAAACTAAACATGTGGCAGCAGATAAATCCATTATCCATGCCCCTTAACAAACTAAGTAGGTTAGTAATTTAATTACGTACGTACATTATAAATTTATAACAATACCAACTTTCTCGATCTTTATTGAAAATTAATCACTTCAATTCCTCTCATCATTGAACACGTATATTGGTTACACACAACTGTATTCCTTTTTTATGACCAAAAGTTTGGTATTGAATATGGCCAATATATCTACTTACAATTTTATGAATTTAGTGATCATAAATCTACAAAACTATATATAGAAAGTAACTTATAATAATATACTTTTTCTTCTTTGCCTTTTCTTTTATGCATATATCTTTGCAAGCACACGTAGTAGTACTATTCATCAAATGTTCTAATTTTTGCATTGTCCCACCAATAAAATATTGAATCATGGTTTATCTGGCAAGCATACAAGGTAAACAGCTCATAAGTCACAGGAATATGATTTGGTTTAGTAAAATTTTTTGGACGGAAATTTGTACTTTTTAAAAGTATAAATATTTTATTT
The DNA here is from genome assembly GCF_000816755.2 of Arachis ipaensis. Classification (NCBI taxonomy): domain Eukaryota; kingdom Viridiplantae; phylum Streptophyta; class Magnoliopsida; order Fabales; family Fabaceae; genus Arachis; species Arachis ipaensis. Next base: position 130,903,552 of record NC_029794.2, read on the forward strand.
TGTGTTTGATAAATTAAAAATTCATGTANTTTGATTTTATTAAATGTAGGTATTTTAGCTTTTGAAAAGCTAATTTTTAAAAAATAAAATTTATAAATTACTTTTAAAAAGTAAAAATTTTACTAAACCAAAACTAACACTGCAAAACCAAAATGAGAAGGCCCTATATTATGAATCTCTCAAGTGCTCAATAAATTCCCAATTAATTAGATGGGATGATCATATTAGCATTACATTGTGTTTTCTTTCTAACAATGTCAACTTCACCTTTATTACTTGAATGAAGTTCTTTGTCCATATCATATTAAAAGGAAAATTTAAGTTTTGATTGATTTATATTTTTATTTATATTTTTTTTATACCTAACTACCAAAGCTCACGCTTCTGGCTGCGCGACTCTGATAGCTCGGACATTACGATGACTTTTATACTATTTAATACTAAAATATGAGCCTATTTGAAACTTTAAACCGCAATATCGCTCCCAAAAATACTTTCGTTATACAACATACATCCGTACATACAATACACTTACAACAACACACAAAGAGTACATCCATGTATATACATATATATATACATATATTATTACAAGCATTAACCAAATACAATTCCTATCCCTCTTACAGAATATATCAAGATAAAGGCGAGGGTACAATAAACCATAATTAAAACAATACAGAGCATCACAACAATTAAATAAGCTCTTCGTAACTTCTGCGCCCATATCCTGAAAGGGGAAAAATGTA
>NC_029794.2:130905282-130915119 GCF_000816755.2 Arachis ipaensis
GAGGCCCTTAATTTTTGATATATCACATGAATGAGTTAATACATGCGTAAGGACTACTGTTGAAGATTTTTTTTTTTTATAATTTAATGAGAATGATATAAACTTTTAAGTTTTAATGCTCTCATTTTCTTTTTCACTTTGATGTTTTCATTTTTCAAAATTTAACAATTGACTTCAGAGAAACCTTTTAAATGTATACATGCTATTAAACTTTCTTACATTAATCTATTTCCACTAACTTTATTCAAGGTTTAATTATTCTGTTGGTTTTTATAGTTTCATAAAATTTTCAATTAGGTCTTTATATTTTTTTTCTTTTTAATTAGGTCTTTGCACTAATTTTTTTTTCAATTAAATCTCTCTTAATAGTAATTGGCTTAATTTTATAAGGACACAACTAAAAAAAAATTGGTATAAGGACCTAAATAAAAGGAAAAAAAATATAGGGACCCAATTAAAAAAAATTGGTGCAAGGACTCAACTAAAAAAAAATATAGAGACTGAATTAAAAATTTTGCAAAACTATAGGAACCAATAGAATAATTAAACCTTTATTCAATTAATATTTTATAATTGTTGTGCTTAATTACTAGTTTTTCTATTTGATTTTGGAATTTGTCAGTGGAGGTAATTGGAAACCTTATCCGAATGCAATGTGCTGTGATCTTCATCCTCCTTCACTTGGCTGCCAAGTGTATGATTTGGAATACAAAGTGGCTTTATATTTGTCCTTTTCATTCAAAGAACAGAGCTACACACAAGATAAATGAGAAATGATTTATTCCTCTCAATTTATAGGATAATTTACACAATTCAAAATTTAATATTACACAAATTCAACAAATAAAAAATAGTTAAATTTGAGTCTTTTTTTTTAATCTATAAAAGGTAAAAACCGCTATAATTTTTAGAGTTTTCAAAACTTGTATGTAAAGATTGTATAAATTTAAAATAGGATCCGAAAACTCTAAATATTACCTACAATTTTTGAAAAAAAAAATATAGGTAGACAATGAGAATACTAAATAATATAAATAATAGATATATCAGATGTTCGATTTAATAGGATTGTAGATGATTATGTTTATTATTTTTAATTAGATAGTTATTTCTTTTGATTCAATTTATTCATACACATTAACAATGGTTGGATGTTTAATTCATTAAATATGAAGATAATTATTCTAATATTAAAGTTTATAAAATAATTTAAAAATAGAGTATTTTATCTTAGTTATTTTTAAAAATATTTTAATCTTTTAAAAATTATCAGCATAAACACATAATTTTTTTAAGTTATCAAACACAAAATAAAAAATTTAAATATTTATTCAAAAAACTTTACCAAATTAAGTCTGTAACATTTAATACTCTCACTTTCATCTCCTAGGCATTATAGAAGAGCTCTTTTGGCCTGGGTATAAAAATCATAACTATTTATATTTAAATTAAATTAGTTTCATAAGCAACTTTAACTATTGGATTTTCGTATAGAAATTAAATGTCATTCTTGTATACATAAAATGTTTGAATATTAATAAGCACGTGTCACATAAACATATTTATTACTTGTTTCACAAGAATATTTATTACTTGTTTCACAAGAACTGTGTACCAACCAATAAACACATATTACTTTAACTCCTTTTTTGAGAGACTCAGTACTTCGGTACTTCCATTGGGTTGTTGACCTTTTAACTTACTTTAGATTTAGATCTACAGTTCAAATTAGATTATTTTGACTTTGTATTTTTTAAATAAAGTAGTATTTTAATTTTTAGATTTTTTTGTCGTTGAAATACCCTAATAAATCTATTATCCAAGATGTTATTGACTTATTGTAATTTCTTGTTAATTTTGGATATTTGATAGTGAGATAAAAGATTATAGATGGTGATGGTGGTGTTGAATTGAAGGAAAGTGTAGGGTTCGAGTTAAAATTGAGAGGCTCATCAAAATAAAATTTTTTGAAAAAATTTTAGAAAATTATCACTTTCAAAATTCATTACAAGTGTATATTTGTATTACTTATAAGATCTAGTATACTTTTCAAATAATCTCATTCATGAAAATGTTTTAACTTTTATAATTATAATATCTTTCGGTGGATAGTATAATTATTATGTCAAGATTATAACAATATTACAATAATGTCTAAATACATAATAATAACCATACACACTAAACATATCATTTTTTAGAAGTTTAATGTAGTATTTTTTTCTCCAAAAATGAGAAAAGTTTAGTGATTGAATGAGATTGAGAATGACTTTTTTTTTTTTTTTGCTTTTTTGAAAACTGAATTTAATAATTCATAGTTGATTTAAGTCAAGGCAGAATAGAGTTTCTCACAATTACTCTGTTTTACTTATACGGCGTCTATGAAGATTTTGTATCTGTGGCTTTGTGCAATGAATCAAGCAGGGCCATATAAAGCTCATAACAGCATTCATTAAGTTTTCAAAACACACTTAAAATCAATTAAATATTGTTTATATTATGCAATTAATGAGATTCCAAATTGCGTAGCAACTAATGGGTAAGAGCAACTATAAGGCTGCGCGTTTGTTTATAGAGATATAATATTGAGATAAGGATACAGAGACACAAAATTGTATTTAACAGAAAAGATATGGAATTATGGATAAAGACAATGTGTCTAGAGACACTAAATTAATATATTTTGTATCTATTCTGATATGAAAGACACAGAGACACTAACAAAAGACATAACTTATTTTTTATTTTTTCTTTCATTACTCTTGTTAATTTTTTATAATTATATTTTTTATTATTATATTTTTCTTAAATTTTTTGGATGAAAAAAATGAGAATAAATTGAATTTTCATATTTTATTCTAATTTATCACCAAATAGAATACAATAACACAAAATTTTGTGTCTTTGTCTTTTGTGTCTTATTCTCAATGTCTTATCTTATCTTGTTTTTAAAAGCAAACATAGCCTTAGAGTCTCATTCACTTTAAATCTATAACTCGTGCTCTTCACACAACTCAAGCAATTTTATCCATTTATTTACGGATTTGGATCCTCTAAATTTTGAATTTTACTTTAAAGAATAAAGTGTGATCTCTCACTATTTATTTCATAGGTGGGACCAAGAGAAAATATGAGAAAAAAACTATTCAAAGATGAAAAATCACACTTTACCCTCTAAAATAAAAATTTAAAATTTAGAGGATCCAAATTCTTTATTTACTATTCCTTTTTTAGTACTGGCCGTACATAAATATTTTATGGTATTACAGCTAATGGCCCCAACAGGTTGGGCTTTCAGATAGTTTAATAAAAAGAAAAGAGACTATTCATATTTGACGAAAGATCAAAATAGGAAACCAACAAAAAGATTCATCACAGAAAAAAAAAAGAATCCAACAAAAAAGATCCAATAAAAGAAAGGCTGAAAAATAAAAAAGAACCAACAAAAAAGAGAGTTATAATAAGATGGCAGAACAGCAGCCCCAAGTACGTAAGAGGTAAGAGTAAGACATTTTTTTATTATTATATTTTTCATCTCAAATTTTTTGAATGAAAAAAATGAGAATAAATTAGATTTTCATAATTTGTTCTAGTTTATTACCAAACAGAATACAAGAACACAAAATTTTGTGTCTTTGTCCCTTATGTCCTATTCTCAGTGTCTTGTTCTGTCTTGTTCTCAGAAACAAACGCAGCCTAATAAAATACTTTTTGGGTATTATTTTTAACATATATAATAATTGAATTGATTTAAAATTAAACTTTGTATTTGTATTTGTTACAATATTTAAAATAAGATCAGTATNNNNTTTTACATTTAGTACCTAAAAAGTTTCTCAAGAGATTAAAGAACAATATTATAATAAAGAGTATGGTCTTACGCATTAGGGGTAAGCACGGGTAGCGGGTATTTGAGTACCTGTTCAAATCCAAATCGAATCTATTAAATTGGTTTTGGAACAAACGGGTAATCAGATCCAATCCGAACTAAACCGATAGCCTTTATTAGTGATTGATTCGGATATCGGTTTTGGGGGTGCGGAATCCGAACCAATCCGTAAATCCTATCATATATTAATTAAATAAAAAAAATTGGTGTTTAATTAAAAAATTTGTATTTTCATTAGACAAAGATTATTCACTATTAATATGTTTAGATTTTAATGAATTTAGTTTTTAATGTATTTGGTATTTAACATGTTTGGATTATTTCTATTGATGTTATTGTTGAATTTTTAAGATAAAAATTTGATTTTTTTATGAATTTTAAAGTTATCGGATATCCAATTACTCGAACCGAACCGAACCAATCCGTTCTTAATCGGTTTGATTTGATTTGGGTACATATACAAAAAAATATAAATCCGAACCAAGCTAAATCAATTATATTTTAATCGGTTTGATTTTAATTTTATCTTGAATCCAAACCAAACTGACCCGTGTCCACCCCTATTAGACATGTTTATCTCTAGGTGCCTTTAATAATAAAATAGCATTAAATTAATATTTATTATAAGTTTATAACTATGTATAAATGTCACTGAACTCTAAATTAATCCTAGCGGTCAATTTCGGAACATATTTTTGCATCCCAAGTCCCAAGTGGACGTGGCGGCGTGACAGAAAAATCTAGCATAAACAAAGAAAGAATCTTCACCAAATTTACCATTAAATTTAAAGCGGAAAAAAAAAAGAAGAAAACGGGAAAGAAATTGAAGGAAAGAATTGAAAGGAAGATAGAAGGAAGAAGAGGTAGGTCAAAATGAACAGTTATTATTATCATTTTCTTATGGCAACAAACACTATCCATTTTGTTGTTTTGTGAAACCATCAAATATAGTCCATAATTTGAACTTTGAAGCACGGTAAAAAATTAAAAATTAAAAAGAACAATAGAAACAAAGAATAAAGAAAGTCAAACCGACTAAATAAAAAGTTCCAACTTTTGCACGTGCTCTCTCTATCTGCCTGAGAGTCAGTCATGTTAGTCATATTCATATTCATACCATTCAATTCCTTTTATTTTTTTTTAAAAAAAAAGGATGGAATATTCAACCATTGTTGCATCACTCAACAAATTGTCCTATGCATTTCATCAAGGGTCACCCCTTCAATCCTTCCATATTCATGTATTCCATTCTTTCGCACCAAACCGCCAAAATAAATAAAAAGTGATTTGACTTTGACCACTTTGAGTTAGTTAAGATGGACGGATGAAATGAATAGAAAGTAATAGAACAATAATCATTAAAACTCTTGGTAATTAAATCAACAATTTATGCTATATTATATTCCAAAAGTGAAAAAGAAAAAACACTGAAAAGTAATCCTATTGAATGTTATTGCAAATTGAAATTGTTCAAAATTCTAAACATAATAGTCTATGTACTATGTTATATGACACCTTAGTCTAACTCTAATGTAATGAACTAAAGAAAATGGTGAAAACAATAGATAATTTTTCTTATAAACAAACTGTTATAATTCCCTCTTCCAAATCCAAATCATAGACTCAACAAAAATTCCTATTTACTCAAATATGACGCAAAGTTGAGGAAAATAAACAGTCTTGAGAGTTTACTTCCCCTCCGTCTAAGTAGCACAAGAAAGAATGGTGAATTGGATTTGTTATTCTCTACACTGAAAGAGTGACAATGACCAATGTTCTTCCTCCAAGAATATGAGCTACCCTCTACCTTCGACCGTTGGCCCAGTGCCGGTTATGGTTTCCGGCTTTGAACTGAGGATTTCGCTGGCCGGCTCCTTGCTTTGGGAGATCATTCAATTCCATTACTTGTATAGTTCGTTGCCTCTTAGCTGCAAGCATCAGACAATACTTTCTTGAATCAGTTCACTGTGCTATAAATATCTCAAGTGTCTCAGTTCTAAACCAAATTCAAGATAGAAACAGATTTCAGAAAAGAAATGACAAACCTTTTTCGGCTTCTTGATATCGAACCTGAAGTTTCCTCTTAGTGGCTTCTAGCTTCGCATCCACATCGTCCGAGCAATTCGATTTCTGAAGTACAGGAAACGGTTAGAGATGTTAGAGATGAATAAAATCTAAGTTTTGCAAACTTGTGTAGAGATGTTTTTACTTACATCTTGCTGGTCAACCGGAGGCTTCCTTGTGACTGTACCATTCTCTGTTCTTGGCTCGACATTGCTTTTTCGCTGCATGCTTGACTTTGGTGGTCTGCCAGGACCAGAATCAGCGGCTACCGGTCTACTTGGCTTCACTGTGGGCTCATTTTTCTTAACCAGCTGGCTCTTACTATCCTTGGCAGTGTCATTTGAAGCCTGTGGTTTCCTCTTTTCCATATTTTGGATGTCCATTGATGGCTTTCTGCCATTTTCTCGGTTCCTGACTTGCCCACTTTGTAGAGGATCTGAAAAAAATCCTGATTAGGAAAATATGGGGAATTCAGATACAGAACCAATGAGCAAATGCTAGATAGACTAAACATAAGAAATTGCAAAATCAACTCACTTCCGATATCATCCATGCCATCAAAGAACTTTACATCGTCCAGATACGAGACATACAACAAAGGGAAGTAGAAAACAATCAGTTTCTACATAAATCTAAGTTCAAAAAACATTAGGGACAGGTAAAATACCTGAGAGAGTTCAATTGAACCGGTTGAAGCTACCAAGAAAGCGCCTTCGTCCAAAGGAGGTGATGGAAGTCCTTCCTCTTCATCAACAACTGATGGATTTACAGAATCTGGAGTGCCTTCTGATCCTATAAACATTTAGTAAAACCAAATTCAAACATGAATCAAGGTTTAGAACGCAAAAGAGAGCATCGGGTATTCGGGATTGTCTTGATAGTTGTCACACAAAGCTAGATAAACGTTTGATACCTGCAATAGCTGTGGCCTTGACCCACTCATCTACCATTTCTTTCCAATCACTGTAAATCAAGAAAAGATTATTACATCAGATAGTTGTTCACTTGTTCGGTATGAAAGTGAATATTTTAAAACAGATTCTGCAATTCAACTAGTTTGCTAATACGAATCAAAACAATAATTGCTAACTTCTAAGCATACAAGATGTGAAGTATGAGTCATTTGCCTATTTAAGCATCCCATCATAGATTGAAAGATACCATCAAAGTTGAGCATAAGGGACACATGATTACTTCACTAAGGAACAGGGTCAAAGATATGATAACAATAATTTGTTTTTCATTCTCAGTTTCATACACCTACAATTCTAAACCACTGATTATTAAAATACATGGACGGCAAACAAAAATCTATCAGAAATAATCCATACTCAATAAGCTTTCGTGCGAGTTGACGGATATCCTTTGAAGCATGCTTTCTAAGAGGATTAACAGCCTTTCCAATCTCAGTTGCCTGGCAAAGGTAATTCCAAGAATTAGAGAACTCAGCCACAAAATTAAAAGCCAGAACAGATTGCCAAAAAACCAAAGCAAAGAATGATTGAATTCACAAACCTTGAGACAATCAAAAGTGAGTTCCATCAGTTGCAGCCTCCTCAGTGAGTCAAACAATACTCCATCTGACTGTTTTTACAAGAAAAACAAAACAACACCAGCATGAATCAGGAACTCCATAGAACACAAAAAGAACCTTAAAACACTTCTTGATAATAAACAACATCACACCAAAAAGTCAAAGGACTTAAAAAATCTCCTCAAACATCAAAATCACAGCACAAAGGAGCAAGAACTGATAACTAAACCAAGGCACACCTCTTCCTGACGGTTATGGAGAATGTCTCTGATCCTCAAGACCTCAGCAACAAACTGAGACTGTTCTTCCATTTCATCCGTCAATGCCTCAGCTTCACCAAAGCTATAATTGCTAAGGACCCTATTCACATCCATGTCACCATGATCATCAATATCACCCCTTGAGCTATTCACCTTGCTCTCCTTGCTTGCTCCAGCTTCAAACTCAACAACACCATCCCGATTGTGATGAAAACCACTGCTCTTGTAGGCACCATCATCATCATCACCACCACCACGAGCACCACCACCATCAGCACCATCAATAGGGACAGAGAGCTCAACCCTGTCACAACCCACGCACCTTGTTTGCTTGCAAGAGAAGAGCATCTCAGCAATATGGTCCCTTCTCAACTTGAACTCCTTGGGACAATCAGAAGCAGCCACCATGATCGCATGGTCAATTATTTCAAATATATCAGATGAAGATGAACAAGACCTGAAGTAACTCCTCCAGTGATCCAATGACTTCATGATACTCATTCCCAATCAAACCCGCTGAAAGACTTCAATCCAGATCCCAGTAATTGGAACAGCTAAAAATTGGAATCACCCACCGATCAAAATTTGATTTTTTCTCAATGGGGTAGGTAAGTAGCACCAATGCCAACAATAATATACAGTTCTTTCCAATGCTTCCCAGAAACCACAAGAAGTTGTTCTTGTTGTTGCTGTTCTTGATTCTTGATTCTTGAATCCTGTAAATGGTGAATTTTCTGGTGAGCGAGGATTTTGTTCAACAACAATGAACGCTCAAAGTCTGTAAATTTACTATCTTAATGGCGGTGTGCCCTTTCGACTGGATTGGATTTTAATTGTTGCGCGTTGATAGATAAATAAATACGATATTTTGGAGAAGGAATTCGGCAATAACAAACAAGATAATCAAAAACCAGAAACCAACCCACACAGTTACACGCCCACACAACACACATGTTGTTATATACATACATGGCTAGATGATGACAACTATAAAAACCAACGTCGTGTTCGTGTGTTTCTGTGTTGTTGTTTCAGGTTTTTCTGGTGCTACAGACCAAAACCTCAACAGAAGAAAATAAAATAAAACCTTTTTCTAATTAAAAAAGAAAAAAAGAAAAAAGCAGCTAAGAAAGAGAGCGAAAATTCTGGTACTAAAAATCTGGCTATGTTAATCTACCTATTGTTGTAGGAGTCTCCTTGGTTCAGACAATGTTCTTGTGCAACAATGAATAGTTAAGAAGAAGAAGAAGAAGAAGAAGAAGAAGAAGAAAAAAAGATGGTTTGCTTTGACTTGATCAAACACAAGAAATCAAGAATGGCTCACAAACAGAAGAGAGAGAGTGTTTGTGCGCTCTTTTCATCTTCTGATTTTATTAATTAATAATATATTTGTTTTTTTCTTTGAGAGAAAAAAAAAAAGTGGAGGGATGGAATTGTAAAAAGTAGGTAATGAATGTGGTGCGATATAGATAGGCCCAACGAAGCGGTTCTCAAGTTTTGGTGGGTCCCACTCACTCAACTCAACTCGCTCTCACTCAGTTCTTTTCTGACTCGCTCATTCTGATTAACACAACAGTCCTTCTTTTTCAATTTCCTTCCCTCTTTTCGCCTATGGGTGAACATGGTAATAAATAATCAGGGTTTTGTTTTATTTATTAAACACACAAAAAATATCAAGAAAATATCCATTCCAATTAATTAGGTCAAAGATAGATTCAATTTTTATAACCTATTCAAATCAGGATCAAATTTTCTAAAACGAAAAAACCGGGAAAGTTAAAAAAGTGAATGTTTAATTATCTTTAAATTTAAGATAGCAGAGTTCACGCGTAATAAAGATTATAAATTAAATTATTATTAGATTTTTATTTTATTATCTTATATTTTTTCTCATTTTTTAAAGTTTTTTTAATTAAGTGTGTACTTGGATAATATTTTCAAATTGATATTATATAAATGTGGAATAATGTTATATATTATTTAAATTTTTTGTTAATTAAATTAGTTTATCATAATAAAAATAAGTTATAACTAGTATTATTTTAAATTTTATTATTTAATTTAGTTGGACTTAGTTTATAAAAAAATTT
>NC_029794.2:130915144-130919504 GCF_000816755.2 Arachis ipaensis
CAATTATATGAAGTATTTAAAATATTTTTTATTTTAATAAATAATAATCTATCTATTATATATATCTAATTTTACAACCAAAATATACCATATGTCACTTTCTCATTGCAATTGAAATCAAAATTTTCCCTCCAAAATTAAAGAGCTCTATCCTTCTTCCTACTAATTTTACAATAAAAATGTGACACATGTCACTCCTTCATTACAATTAAAATCATATCTTTCCCTCCAAAATTAAAGAGTTCTTCTCTCATCCCTACTAATTTTACAATCAAAATGTGCCACATGTCATTCCCTCGTTGTAATTGAAATTAAATATTTCCCTCCAAAATTAAAGAGTTCTCCCTCCTCCTCTCCATTTATCTACATCTCTCATTCCTTCAATCACCCTATCTCTTTTATATATCATTATCAACGAATAATTATAAATTTAACAATCAAAATGTGCAACATGACATTCTTTAATTATATTAAAATTAAAATTAAAATATTAAAATTAAAATTAAAATATAGCTATATTATATATTGTATTATATTATATATTATATACTATTATTATCTAATTTAATAACAAAATGTGTCACATAACACTCTTATTAAATTTGAGAGAAAATATTTTTCTTTATAATTAATAAACTTTCTTCCTAAATTCTCTTATATATGCCAATGAGTTATAGATCAAATAGTATAATTTTCTCATACACAATAAGAAGTCACAAGTTCGAATCTCCCTATCTTCGGTATATAAAAAAAATCTATGCTATTACATATTTGCTAATATATATTTTTTTAAGTAAAAAAAAAAATTCTCTCATGTACCTCTTTCTCTTTTTTTTTTTCTATTTCTCTCTACCATTCTCTTATTCAAATTGAAAAAAAATATTTCCTTCCAAAATTAATAAACTCCCTTCTTAAATTCTCTCATCTATTTCTCTCCCTTTTTTTATTTCTCTCTACTCTTCCCACTCTATATATAATTTATAATTTATATTTTATATTAATAATTTGACAAATCAAAATGTGTCCTCCGATATTTTTTATTATAATTAAAATAAAATATTTTTCTTAAGACTTAATACCTAATCAAAAGTATACAAGTTAAATCGTTTCAAATTTTAGATAACGAATATTAAAATTAATTATTAGTAATAAATCAAACTCTTTCACTTGAAAATAATAACTAAAAATCTTATTATTTGATTTTTTATCCACGGCATGGTCTTCTTAGTCAACAGGAATTTTTGTTCCTTGCGATCTTTTTTGTAAAAGTAGTTTGATTCTATAAATATTTTGTGCTATAATCTATAATGTCAGGACAAAATCGACATAATTTTAAAAGATTTATATTCCCGTAATGTAATTACGGATAAAAATACTAGTTTTATTTCTAAATTTATAAAAATCAATATTAATATTAGGGTTAGATATACTAACACGTAATAATATTTAAATGTGTCTAAATATATTTAGAGAATATTTTTTATTTTCTATTAAAACACGATTAGACACATTAGACATACATATCAAATGAATGTCGTATCTAAAATAATTCTGATGACATATAAATACGATAACTCCGAAAAATGACCATATTGCATAGCTCATAAATGTGCTTTTTGTATAATTAATCTTGATCAAAATTGGATTCATGTCAATATACTTTGTATTTTGATCTTTTTTTTTCATATTGTTTTAACGATGTATGTTATATGTTATTCAAAATTATGTTGGAATACAAATAAGCGAGATTGAAACGAATGACTAAATTTTAACAACTAAAATTTAAGAAACAAATTTAAATGTATATAGACTATAGAAAATATACAAGATAAACATGGTATTATATGTTGTGCAAATTGGTATTTTATCCATTATTATTATTCTCATCTATAAATTGTTTAAACTCGGCATATTTGAGAGTTTTTTCTGATAAACTTATGTATTGCACTAATGGTAGAATTTTCTTACGGAAGTTATGTATATCTTTTCCTAAACAATTTGATGGAAGAATTATCTTAAAAAAAAAGAAAAGAAAAGAAAGTATGGTTGATTTAAAGTTAAATTGAGATGTATTTGGTGTGAGTGACAAAACATATAATTTGTAGTTAGTTTTTTTATGATAATATAAAATAAAATTGACTACAAATCAAAGATATTTATTTTCCTATTTGGTCGAGACTTATATGAACGATCTAAAACGACTATTATAAATTTCCAACCATTTATAAATGAAATACAAAAGCAAATTCAATGATACTATTAGATAATGTATGCTTGGACGCAGGTCCAAATTTTATACGTTCACGTGAAGTGTGCTCTGTTAGGGTTTTTTAGTGCTCTGTTAGGGTTTTTTAATGGAGTTTCTAGTGCCATCAAAGCTACATTGTCAAGATCAATTAAATCTCAATACAAGTTTACGTAATTTGCATGGCTGAGACAACGAGGGATGAAGATCGGATCGAGGAAGACAACCTGAAAGGAGGTAGGAATGTGATTCTACTGGAAGAGGCAGACATATCAAAAGGTATTAACACTTGCTCTAATAGTCTCTATGGCAGACTCTTTGCTTCCAAAACCTTCTCAATTGGAACCATGGGAAATGCTTTAAAGGCTATATGGGGAAACCCGGAAGGATTTAGCGTGAGTGACAAAGGGGATAATTCCTTCCAATTCTTTTTTAATAAAGAAGTGGATGTCTTGCGTGTTGAACATGGTTCTCCATGGCTATTCAAAGATTATGTGCTCCATGTCAAGAGATGGAAGGAAGATCAGATCTGTGATGAAGAGATTATTTCCAATTTTCCAGTTTGGGTTCAATTTTGGGGTTTGCCAGAATCGTTTAAAACCCTCGAAGTTGGACGTAAATTGGGAGAGAATCTGGGCACAGTGTTGGAGGTAGGTAAATTTCAGATGCGAGGCAGAGAAACTAGGATTGTGAAAGCCAAAATCAATATTGATGCTACCAGGCAAGTGAGAGATCAGTTAATAGTGGCAGGACCTAATAAAAAGGAGGTAGAAGTGGCACTGCGCTATGAGAGACTTGGAAAGTTCTGTACCTATTGCGCAAAATTGGGGCACGAGGTGAAAAATTGCCATGATCTGCTGAAGGACACAGAGAGTGAGATGGTAAAAGAGGATGACATTGGCGAATGGGTTAAAGCTAGCCAAGTGGGAACGCGAATCTACTCTGAAGGAGAAAGAACATTCAACAACTCAACCCAAAACCAGAATAAGGCCACTCAACGTAAGAAAAAACCAGTCTTAAACTGCTTATTGGAAGAATTTGCGGGGATGTCTTCATTGGTGTCCATTTGAGTTGTTCAGAACAAATTCGATCCTTACAGTTTGAGGAGCTTATAACAATGAGCCAACACATGAAAAGAAAAGTGGTAATAGCATTGCCAAACAATTAATCACCTTTTGTTTGCTGATGATTCAATCCTTTTTTGCAAGAGCGCACCTAATACAAGCCAAAGCATTCTAGAATTGCTAGAGACCTATGAGGGTTTTAGTGGGCAAAAAGTCAATTTGAATAAGTCGGCTATCTTTTTCAGTCACAACACTCCTCAGAACACAAGACTAGCAGTTGCTCAGACACTAAATATTAAACATATCGGAGCACAAGACAAATACCTGGGACTGCCCTCTATAGTTCAAAAATCAAAGAAAGCAACCTTTGGAGTTATCAAGGATAAAGTTCAGAAGAGGATTATGGGTTGGAAAAGAAGTATATTGTCATCAGGTGGCAGGCACACGCTATTGAGAGCAGTGGAGGAGGCGATTCCTATTTATACACTCTCTTGTTTCAAGCTCCCGGACACGCTGTTGACTGAGATTCATAGCATGCTCTCGCAATTTTGGTGGGGTCAAAAAGGCGCAGAACGAAGAATGGTTTGGATTAAATGGGACACAATGACGAGACCAAAGAAAGATGGAGGACTGGGGATCAAGGATCTAAGGGCGCAAAATTTGGCTTTATTGGGCAAGCAATGTTGGCGTCTAATGAAATACCCTAATTCTACTATATCAAGAATGCTCAAAGCTAAATATTTCAGATATACAGATTTCCTACATGCAGAGATAGGAAGCGTACCGTCGTGGGGTTGGAGAAGTGTTCTTGAAGGGCGCAAGGTGATCGAGAAAGGCTTGTTATGGAAAATAGGCTCTCGCACTAATGTTCACATCTTCCATGACCCCTGGCTCCCACCACCAGTGCCCCTTAATGTCCCTCAAAATGCACTCACAATCCCGCCAAATATGCAAGTGCATTACGTTAGTGCATTACTAAATCCTAATAGAAGTTGGAATAAAAATCTGATTGAGTCGATTTTTTCAGTTGATATATGCAATAAAAATTTTT
>NC_029794.2:130919715-130924527 GCF_000816755.2 Arachis ipaensis
AACACATCTTAGTAGCTTTTGGAATGAGACTTTCGATAATTATTTTAAAAAAATATAAATATTTTGTAAACATATTCAGTTATGGTTTAAGACGAATTTGAGAAGGAATTGATTTTCTTCGTTTGTCCGGCATGTAAACAATATAAAGAATAAAAATAGATATATTTATGAGAGTTCTTTAACACACAACTGAATAAAATTCTGTAAAAGTTTGAGTGGGTATTTTTCTATTTGAGAGTATTTAGTCCGTAATTAATAAGAAATAGGGAAGCTGAAGTTGGTTAAAATTTTAATAAAGACAGTATCTAAAATTTTGAAAGAATCTAGACTTGAGTTAAATTTGAATTTAAAAATTAAAGTAGTTATCCATAATTGTAATTGATTTCTGTTACCCGACGATTTTTTCTATTTTAAGATCAGGTAAATTTTATAATTTGCGTGAAATGATAAATTATTTCCTTGTACTTCGGCAACAAGCAGCGGGTTCTATGAACAATGGCAGCGTAACATTAATGAGAGTAGTTTTGACTTTGTTATATTAAAATTGTATTGTCTAAAGTTCACAACTTTGACCTTGAAATTTACAATGGTGAAAAAAAAAAAGATTTTTGTCAAAAATAAAAAAAATTATATTTTTTTTTAAAATTATTTTTAAATTTTAATTCTCTAAATACAATTTTTTTTTGTTTAAAGCAAGTTTGTTTAACTCCCGGCGAACTCCTTTTAATTTTTTTCAATCCCATATTTTTAATCCATTTTCATTATAACCAAATAGTATATAGATCTACAAATAATATATAGGAATACACAAAAATACACAAACAATAAGTATAGTTTCTTTGAGAATTTTTTTAATTATAAATTAAAAAACAAACCATATTTAACGATGGCAACCATTATTATCGTCTCCAGAAATACATAGGTACACCGGAATAAGTCATATTTAACAAGAATTTTTTTAATTAGAAGTCGTATTTTATTTTGAAAGAAAAATTTTGAAAATAAAATACGATTTATAATTTAAAAAATTCTTATTAAATATGACTTATTCTGGTGTATCTGTGTATTTTTGGAGACGATGATAATAGTTGCCATTGTTAAATATGACTTATTTTTTTAATTTATAATTAAAAAATCATTAAAGAAGTCATACTTGTTGTTTGTGTATTTTTGTATACTTCTATATACTGTTTGTAGATCTATATACTATTTGGAGATGATGATAATGGATTAAAAACGCGAGATTGAAAAAAATTAAAAGGAGTTCGCCGGAGGTTAGGCGAACTCTATAATTTTTATAGAATTTGTTGGGGTGCGGCGAACTTGATCTAAACCAAAAAATAAAATCGTATTGGGAGAATTAAAATTTAAAAATAATTTTGGGAGAAATATGAATTTTTTTTATTTCTAAAAAAAACCCGAAAAAAAAATTAAGGCTTGCAATGTTATCTATAAAAAATTATATCAATACAAGGTTTGAGTTCATTTGTCCATAAGAAAGGCAAAATTGGTAGTGTCAAGCTTTAATTAGACTTTGTTGAATTTAACCCTGTTTCATTCATGGACATACGCAATTTAACAATGTTAAGTGACATTACATGTGAATATGTGATGATCATATCTCTTAAGATTAATTATATATGCTTGAAAGTGGAATGGTGGAATCCTTAGAGAACTCTCCTAGAGTTTCAACGGAAGAAGAAGATTAATTATATACACAATTTTATGTTAAGATTTATAAAAATATTTTTAAATAATTCAAAATATGCTAAAGAAATCCAGATATTACTAGAAACCTACCCTATTAACAAAAAAATATAACATGACTTATTTATCAAAATCTTACTTATATTATCACATAAAAAGTTCTATTTGACACATCACTCTTTTCTATTATTATAAAATCCCTTAATTCATAAATGTATATTTTTATCACAGTTTTAAATAATTTGATAGTATGTTTATTCATTGAGAAATTCTTCGCATACAAGCGATTAAGGCTTGTAAACCTTACAAGTCTAATTAAAACTAACGCTTAAAACGCATTTCGAACCGTTTTTCTTCCTCTTCGTCTTCTTCTTCTTCTTTTCTTTCGTTTCTTGCCTTCTCTTTCTCCTTCTTCTTCTTCTTCTTGCTGCACGTTCTTCTTCCTCTTCCTCTTCCTCTTCTTCTTCTTCTTTTCTTTCGTTTCTTGCCTTCTCTTTCTCCTCCTTCTTCTTCTTCTTCTTGCTGCACGTTCTTCTTCCTCGTCTTCCTCTTCTTCTTCATTTACGTGCTTTTCTCTCTGTTTTCTTTCTTCGTTATTCTCGATTTTCATTGTTTTTTACATCAAGTTCTGAAATTATTTTTGAAGAAGAAGAAGTAGCAGAAGATGAGAAGGAGAAAGAGAAAGAGTTCTGAATTATGCATAAGGTGTACTTCAACGAATGTTGGGTGTATTTCTTAAATCCTTTGGGTGTAGTTTTGTAATCCTTTGGGTGTATTTCTATAATCTTTTGGGTGTATTTCTATAATCGTTTGGGTGAATTCCTGTAACCGTTTGGGTATATTTCTGTAATCCTTTGGGTGTATTTCTGTAATCGTTTGGGTGTATTTCTGAAGTTTCATTATCTTCAAAACGATTTCAAAGCTTGGTTTCAGAAACCATGAAAATCGAAAAAAAAAACGAAGAAGAAGAAGAAGAAGAGGAAGAGGAAGAAGAAGAAGAAGAAGAGGAAGAGGAAGAAGAAGAAGAAGAGTCGTTCATAATACATGATGAGTGTAGCGCTTTAAAAACAGAAAACGGTTGAATAACGCATTAAAAGGCCCGTATGTGTAGCAACTTGTAAGACTTGTAAGTCAAAAAGACTTGTATGTGTAGCAGGCCTCTTATTCATAATAAAATTTAGAAGTATTTTTATTAGCGACAAAATATTTTAAATATATTTTTTGTAGTTTATCCTTGTAAAATATGATATTTTTCTTCTTTTGTATAAATATAATAGTATTTTGAAAAATTTGTGTTAGTACTACAAATCAGCGGTTATGTTGTCAAGCATAATTTGGCCACCAAAATAAAATAAAAACCATGTTAAATTAACATGAAAATTTTAAAGAGAAAATATAGAGAAATAAATTTTTTAAACAACATAAATAATAAGTTAAAAAAAGAACTTTATAAAACACAACATGATGATAGTAGATTAGTAGTCATTTTAACTTGCACCAAGTATTATTCAACAATAAAGATTAAGGGTTTGTTTTCCTTTTAATTAATGGGTGATGTTTACACAAAAAAAGAAAAAGAATCATTTGATTTTACGTGTGTAAGAGGTGAGATATGTGGGATATAGGATATATATTTTGTACCTCATGTAGAATATGATAGATTTCCATTATTAATTAGTAATTAGAGATATTTAAGTAATGTTTAGTTGAAATTAGATTTGTTATAGAGATAAGGAATTCCAATTAGATAATGGAATAGAAGCGGAAAGGTGGAAGGTGATGAAAATGGTGTTTGGGGGGACACGTCATCAGGTGCAGTAGAAATGGGTAGGTGGGGGTCATGGAAGTGGACGTATTCTTGTTTCTGCCCACATCCATCCTTCATTCTCTTAATCTCTTCTTTCAAATCATTTTATCTACGTCACTCACTACGTATACATATTATGTCTAATACTTTTATCTGAATTAATAGTCAAAATCGTCCATAAAAGATACTTCAATTTCTATTTTAATCATCGAAAGACAAAATTAATTGAAATCCCCCCCAAAAAATATACGACTTGGTCACATTAGTCCTTTCGTCAGGTGGATGATGACGTGTCACGTTAAGTGCCACGTGATATGATGACGTGGTTGGTTAATGCCACGTGTCACAAAATGGTTGGTTGACGTGTCAGATCAGGGACACATAGCACGTCACGTGTCAGATCAGTGACATGTGGCACGCCAGTGTCACTTAACATGTAAAAAAATTATTTATAATCAAAATAGTTCTTGAAAGTTCAGACGTAAGTCATTTTTATCCCTAAAATTTTAAAAATTAATCAAATTAGTCCTTATATAAATTTTTTTATTTTTTTTTGATAATATTAAATTTGAAATCTTTTTTGATACTACTAATTTTAATAGAAATATAATTGACAAACAAAAAATTAGTAATTGTATATTTTCTTCTTAAAAATTTTTTCAATAAAATTATCTCTCTTCTTCAATTCTTATCAAAATCTCTCATATTATTTTCTATTCTAAAACATTTTTCTTACATTATTATATTTCTCAAAATCAGGTTTTAGAATAAAAAAGAATAAGAGAGATTTTGAGAAGAATTAAAGGAGAGATAATTTTATTAAAAAAATTTTAAGAAGAAAAAATACAATTACTAATTTTTTGTTTGTCAATTACATTTCTATTAAACTTAGTAGTATCAAAAAATATTTCAAATTTAATATTATCAAGAAAAATAAAAAAATTATATAAGGACTAATTTGATTAATTTTTAAAATTTTATGGATGAAAATGGCTTACATCTGAACTTTCGAAGACTATTTTGATTATAAATAATTTTTTTATATGTTAAGCCATGTGTCACTGATCTGACACGTGGTGTGCCAGTGTCACTGATCTGACACGTCAATCAATCATCTTGTGACACGTGGCACGCCACGTCATCATCCAACTGACGGAAGGACTAACGTGACCAGGTCGTATATCTTTCGGGGACGATTTCGATTAATTTTGTCTTTTGAAGACCAAAATGGAGATCGAAATATCTTTTACGGACGATTTTGACTATTAACTCTTTTTTATCTCTAATATAATGTAGTA
>NC_029794.2:130924555-130930986 GCF_000816755.2 Arachis ipaensis
TAAAACATATGATTGAAATTTAACTCAACAAAATTTTTTTATTTAAATAAAAATTTTATTATTTACTTAGTTTAAACATGGATAAATTAAAACATATATTATTTTGTGTATTTAATTATGCTTTCGCTTAACAAATTTGTTAGTTTGTGCAAATATGACCTACAAAAACAAGGCTAAAATGTTTCTCACTTAGACTTTGTTTGGGAGTGGAAAGAAATAGGAAGGAGAGAAATTGAGTGAAAAGAAATAGAAAGGAAAGAAATTGAAGTGAAATTTAATTTCCATGGGTATGTTTGGATGGAAGGAAAATATGATGGAAAGATATTGAAAGATGAATAATTTATGTTGTTTGTTTGGAAAGGAAAATGGAGAGAAAAAATGAATTAAGTTATATAATGACAATATTATCCTCCATATTATATAGTCATGTTATTAAGTATACAATTATGTAAATATTTATAAATGTGATTAAATAATAACAACAAAATTTAATTATATTTATAATATAACAAGTTAGGAATAATAATAATAATAATAATAATAACAAAAAAGTTAGCATGATCTAATTAGATAAAAAATTAATTTTACTTTTATTTACTACTCATCTCAATACATAAACTGGAAATAATTTCAAAAAGAAGAAATATGTAAATCAATAATTATATGTACATGATTTTAAAGAGGCTAACCAATCACATTATATCATTTGATTAATATATTATGCCTTATATTACATTTACAAATACATATAAAAAAAGTCTTACATGATCAAGTCATTACATATGAAACTAACAAATTTAATACAGGGACTGTTTCATCAAGTCATTACATAGCATGACTTTTTTGACTAACTCATTACTAATAGCATAGTCAACAATATTTATAGTTATGAGAGTCACAAAATACAAAGACATGAGATATTATGATTATAAGCCTTAATTAAGTCATAGATATGTTACCCACAAAATATGAAGATACTTTACGTATCTTGATCTTAAAGTTATTTTTGTTCCATTCTCAAAATATTAGCCACGTTACTAGGACTATTGTTCCTAGAGTGCACCTGCTTCTTTCATCAATTCATACAATGTGGCAAGACGTACGTCAGCCGGAACACCGAAAAATTCCCTCTTAGCTCTATCTTCTCTGCATAAAAACCGGTAACACCTCATGCGCAATTCTGGCATCACACCTAAATTCTCTAACTCATTCCACACGTCATTTTCAGAGTAAATGCGAGGCCTGCTTTGCTCAAGAATCACAAGACCCCTTTCAGCTATTCGCACTTGTTGTTTTGCAATTTGAACTTGCTCCTTAGCTACCTGCACTTGTTCTTCAGCTGTTAACACTTGCTTTTCAGCAATATTAATTGATCTCTCATAAAAATGATTCCCATCTTTCATCATGTCAGTCAATGCTTGAATGCCTTTACTCATTGTTTCCATTTCTGATTCTAATTTATCACTCATGGTTG
Organism: Arachis ipaensis; assembly: GCF_000816755.2. Classification (NCBI taxonomy): domain Eukaryota; kingdom Viridiplantae; phylum Streptophyta; class Magnoliopsida; order Fabales; family Fabaceae; genus Arachis; species Arachis ipaensis. The sequence continues at coordinate 130,926,030 of NC_029794.2, forward strand.
TTTTGCGTTTAGTACCTCTTGATGATGTTCCTTGAGAGCCAGTTGATTGGTTAGATAAACCAATTTCAGGACTATGACCCATTGTAAAACTAGTAGCATGAGGAGTAATTGGATCCTCATTCCACTCCTCTTCCATATTTAAGAAACTTTCATCATCATTCAAGTTAATTTTTTCTTTGCTCTTTTCCCACCTTTTCACTTTTTCTTTGGCACTTTCAGCATGTTTTCCTGTTGCCTTGTCTGTACCATATATCTCAAATAGTTTATCATAGTGTTTGATTGGAGTCCGCATCCACTTTTTCACTTCTGGTTTTGCCTGAATCAAATAGAAGAATATTTACTATGACTGTGCCTATATGTAAAGATATATTTTTGAGATACTTCTTCAATAATTACTAGTGACATTTAATACCCAAAAAGAGAGTAAATGCATAAAGTATACCTTAATCAATTCTTCCCAGACTTCAGCTTCAGCCTCAAACATCTTTGTAATTGGATTCCAGGAAAATCCACTAAGCCCATGAAAATTATCATAACAAACTCCAAAATGATCCTTTAAAGTCTTGAGTCTATTCTTAAGATTCTCTTTGCGGATATGGTTACCATAGATAGATCTCAAAAGTGAAAGTATGTTGTCATATGCCATTGTAGTAAATGTGCCATCCACTCTATTACCTTTGCGGCTTTCTTCAATCAAAGCATCAATGAAGGTTGTATCCATTTCGTCGGTCCATCTTAGAGTATCCCGACTAGTGGTCTCACCTTGGCATAATGCTCTCTTTGCCATTAACACTTCTCAATCTACAAAACAAGTGGATAGAAATAACATCCATAATCTTAAATCAAAGTATTTGTAAACTATCTTATCAATTACTCAACAAATAAAGATTCAATACACTCCATAAGTACAACATAGGACAAAGTGATTCAACTTGTGCACACCAAAGTCCTCAAACAGAATATGATAACACTTCAAGAGGTAACATGAATTCAATAATAACAAATCATAGTTATAAAATCAACTCAGCGCATAGATAATACAACTAATAACGTTATTCGCAAAATTTTGTAAATGAGTGATCAGAGTCCTAGTTGATAGTCAGCCCACATTTGAGCAGCTATTTCATCCCTTAATATGGCCCCCCGCCTATAGTCTTCATCTTGTTCATGTCGAACTACTTCATCCTCTTCTGGATTATTTTCTTGTAGTTCTCGGTTAACTTGAGCTATGAGATGTGGATCAGGATCTACACCCATTAGAAAGTTATGTAATATGCAACAAGCTAGCACAATTTCAGTCATAGTCTCAAAGTCATAATGTGGTTCAGTGCCACTTGTGATTATTGCAAATCTTTTCTTTAAAACTCCAAATGACCTTTTGATAACATTTCTCAATGAAGCATGACGAAGATTAAATAATTCTTTTTCATTTTCTGGGCCACGTCTTGCATACTCTTTTAGGTGATACCTTACACTTCGATATGGGGTAATTAATCCATGCTTCAGCATAAATCCAGCATCCCCAAGGTAAAATTTTTTTACAGAATCCATCATTAAAAATGATTAATTTAGTATAAACACACAACTACTAATCTTTACCTACTAATGAGACAATATAGTTTTATGTACATGCTAACCTCGTAGAAGTTTAAGATTATCACTTCTCGATAATGCATTCTTAAGAACTTTTGAGTCAAATGTTGTTCCTTCCCAACCTGTTAATACATAAGTGAACTTCATATCAAAATCACATGCAGTTAATACATTCTGTGTCGGCCAGTCTTTTCTCCCTCGAAATTTAGGTTGATCCGCTATGGGTACTTTGACACGAAAATGTGTTCCATCTATAGCTCCAATACAGTCCTAAATAATAGTCCATTATTTAATAAAGTAACATGAAATTGTATATATCAATCAAAGTTATTTATTCATGTAATTGTACATGTCAATACCTTGAAATAAGGATAAAATCTATGATTGTGAAGGATCGCCGGAGAAACAATGGATGCAGATGGTTGTCGAAGAAATTCATCTTCTAGTAAAATAATTGCCCGTAACACAGCATGGAAGTGGCGGCTAACAGTTTCTCCAGACCGGTGGTAGAAAAAAGAAACGGTTCTAGTTTTCACATTATGAGCTATTATATACAAGAACCTAGCAACTTGCTCCTCTACTGTAACATATTTTGTATCCCTCACTTGACATGTTGCTCTTAATTTCTCACACAATTGAAGAAATGCATCAGGGCCCATGCGTAGGATGTCACGACACCTATGAGTTTCTCTTAACTGTTGCATTAAAGTAGCTCGAATTTGTTCTCGCCCAACCAATTTATGGGAAATGGATTTGTCAACCCGCGTAGACATAAATCTCAATAAATATAACATGTGCACAATGTAACATATCAGTGTAATGGTGCATAATTTCTGTCGTCTTTTCCAATCCTCCCTCAAAACTGTTAATATATGTTCTTGGTTTTCAAGGGTTAACAGATTTTCCTGATTATCGACCCCGAACTTAAAGGAAAGGTTTAGTGGGAATTCACAATTAAAGATGTCTTCCATATTGGGGACCAAAAAACTTTCTTCATGATCAGCCTTATCCATTTAACAAGCACTTTGTAGTTTCAAATGTACATATCGTAGATTTACAGCACCAACAAAAACAAAAAAAGATAGCATCATATGTAAAGTACAAGCAATGCAGTTAAATAACTAGTATTAATATATATGACCTCCTAATCGAAGAATATAATTAAGTGTAAAAGAATCTCAACCAATTGAAAGATAACAATTTCTTATAGCGTTCAAAATTTTTTTAACATAAACTACATATGAAAGAAAAAATCAAAAAATAAAAATCAGAAAATGAAAGCAAGTAATAGGTGTTAATGTGGTTTTGGGTATAAATTTACATAAAAATAAAAAAAACTTATGGATATAAAAAAAACAGTATTTTAGAAAAAAAAGTATTAAACAAGAGACCATATTAAAGATCTTACTGAAAAACAAGCAGAAAAATCTAAGCTAAACTTGAATTTGATCAGAGACAGCATATGCAAAGTGCCTTGCAACTTTCCAAAGTTATTTGTTGAACTTGAAACAGATAAAATAATGGACTTTTTCATAGTCATCACGAAGGAAGATATTTTTTTTTACATATATAGACTACTCACGTGAAGATAGAAATTAATTTGTTATATGTTATATCATAAATTAACTTAATCAAATCCTTTAAAATTGCTTAATGTTTTTTTAGTTGTCCTTTTTAGATTAAAAAAATTATCTTAATCAACTTCAACACCTATCCATGTGAGAATTAGTTATGAATTTTGTGTAGAAGGAAATAAATTAGCTGAATAGTTATAAAAGTGTAGATTATGGAGCAAATTTGTGAATAAGTGTGGTGGAACAAGTTTACTTTGCAGTGAAAAGTAAGTTGTTAATTCGTATCATTTTTAATAATTGAGCTCCCAAATAATAATAATTTTGTATGAACGAAAATTTAAACATATTCAATTATTGAAGATTTCTATTTTTTTTCCCTCAAATTCGTGAAAATCAAAATATAATGACTAATATGTTTCTAACTTGAATGTACAAACAATGATGGTTAGTATAATAGCTAGGTGCAAGGTTCTTGTTCTAGATTTAGATTTATCTTTTCTTTCTGATAAATATTTACTTATATTTTTTAGAAACAGAATCACCACTAAATTTAGCATTGCAGGCAGGACTTTCTCTACAAAATATTTGAACGTATCCTACCTCTTATGTTAATATGTTTTATAAAATAATATTAAATATTCTCACAAAACTATTGTTTTATAAAATATTTTCTAAAAATATTTTAACCTATATCACAGCAACATGAAAGTCTGTTATCGAAGTTGAAACAAAAATAAATGAGCTATGGTTATACTAGCATGAATTTTGTGTCTAACGAAATCAATTAGTTTACTTAAACTAAGTTTACTTTAGCAGTTATATTTCGATTGGAGCATTTTGTTAGGCAGTTTATAGACATAAAAGTTAACAAAGTATGAATAAACAATTTTTCATTGGAGCATTTGATCAAGCAGTTTACATACATGAAAATTAACAAAGTAATAAATCTAACCACAATATAATCCCTGTTCAGATATTTCCAGATTAAATCACAAACACAAATCCATCAACATATAGCATCAAATGAAAAATAAGAGCAAAATGAAAAACTTATCTATAGTATATACACACATTAATTTTTTTCAACTCTAATTAAGTTAGAAGTCAATACCTTTGCATGTTTTCACTGGAACAATTTAACAAACAGTTTATAGGCATGAAAATTAAGAAACTCATAATTCAAACTGAAATGTAATCTTTGTTCCTATACTGCAAAGTTAAAGCTGAAACCCACAGATCTATGAAGCCAATAAATAATGAAAGGTAAAACAAGAGTAAAATGGAAAACTTACCAGATTTGACCGGTAGATGGAAGATGCCGTGACCAAAAAATGAGTGAGAAGTGGTGGAGGAATGGACGTTAGTAACTTGCACTAGTTGATAGTGTTGGAAGTGGGTGTAGCATGCACAACTGAGTAGATTGAAGAAGAGTCTTCAGAGCTTCCAAAGGGTAGGGTTTGGAAATAAAGTAGTTCAATGAATTTTCTTTCCATTTTCTTGCCTTACTTGGAGAGAAAAGATTTTGATGGGTCCCCATCACTGTTTGTTACTGTTGTTATTTTCCCTTTATATTTTCTTTCATTCCCAAACAAGTGAAATTGAACAATTCCTTCCTTTTTCTTTCCGTTCAGTTTCAATTCCCCCCTATTTCCCCCTAAACAAACACAGCGTTACCGATGGGAAGCTAATTGGTGGATGTGTAAAAGATTTTCAGAGATGGTATGCACGCAATCCATGTGAGGATACCTTCATGACGAGAAGTTCAGGGGAGGGGTAGGCACAATATGAGA
>NC_029794.2:130931263-130933524 GCF_000816755.2 Arachis ipaensis
AAAATGTATATTAAGTTTTTTTTTTTTTTTTTGTTGTCTACGGTATTTTTCAACTCGATAGGTCAAGAACTAATTCGTCGCAGATCAGAGCTCCATTTAAGGGTTTGCCGTTAGCCAATGAGTTTCTGCATGCACAAAGCGGGATTCAAACTTCCAACTCTTGCTTAAACGAACGAGTGAGCTGATCACTCGACCAACCCAAATTGATTACATTGTATATTAAGCTAACATGCCTCAAGACGTGGTTGACGGAGATGCATCACCCCAAGTGTTGAGTCAATATGCAAGATATATGTTACACTCTTCGGTTGATTGGACAGATAATTCCACTTCAACTGTCCATATCCGGTGGACACAGTTGCACCTTGACTCATGAGGATCGGTTGTCTTTGCATGGATGCACCACTCCTTATGTTGTTGTTGGGAATAAGACACCATTCTCTCTTGAGAAAATATCTTTGATAAAGAAATAAAATAGACACAATCACAACACAAGAATTTAACGTGAAAATTTCAATTACCGGAGAAAAAACCACGGCCGTTGTCAAATGACAACGAGAGAATATCACTATGTGAAAATTGTTACAACACATAGACTTCTTTCTCTCTAACACCGGCACCCCAATACACCCACACTCTCTCAAAGCAAATATCTAACTACACCTCACAACACTCTCTAATCAAAGAGTACAGAGGAAAAGAAAAATCAGATACAAGCTTAAAGTGTTTCTGACTGGTGCAAAAACAAATGGAGAATTTAGCCTCATATTTATAGCCTAGGCCACCCACTCCATTTGCTATCCTAAACAATGTGGGACTAATTCAACCAAATCCTAACAATCTCCACCTTGATTGAAATAGTCATACATCTTCAGCTTCCATTGTCAACACCGACAATTCTTTGCTGCCATTGTCTATACCGACAATCATAGTTCAGAGAACTATCATACTCCACCATGAAAGTATACTCACTTGGAATTAGACCACTCCAAGCATTTCGTCTTGGTACAGATCGAAACCTTGCTGAAAATTCATGGTGCAACTTCCAAATTGGCTTTTCCTGGAAGTTCTTCAGCCATCGACCTAACTCCGCCACACACCTTGCATCTCAACGCCAACCAATGCCCGTGTGCAATTGTGGACCCGATTGCCACAACTTATCCTTATCCATGACAGTGCGGTAATACCATGAGGATACTTCTTGTCTTCTAGAAAACATCATCTTCTCTCATAGAGAGAGCAACTAGAGATCTTCTCCTTCAACGCCTTGTGCAAACCTGATTGTATCAACACATCCTTGACTTGTATTTGCCACAAGCCAAAATTGATTCTTCCATCAAATTTCTCTATTTCAATCTTCACAGCACTTGAATATCCTGACATTGTTGCAACCGTATACTGGAATAGTATAACTCAACTGTAGGCCGTGCACTAGGAAGGGTCCCCAGGAAAGAGAGGTGGGTCACAATGGACACACTTAAATACCAGGTCTTTCCTTAGCCAGAACCTTTCCAAACTGCACTCTCACAATGTCACACTGCCTTCCAGCAACAACAACAGCAACCAAAGATCAACCTCAAGCCACAGGACAAAATTCTTTTCTGATGTGGAAGGTCAGACTAAGCTGCAACCACAGAGCATACTAAGAATAAATCACACCAAACCGAAGCTCTGATACCACTTGTTAGGAATAAGACACCATTCCCCCTTGAGAAAATACCTTTGACAGAGAAATAAAATAAACACAATCACAACACAAGAATTTAACGTGGAAACTCCAATTACCGGAGAAAAAACCACGGCCGTTGTCAAATGACAACCAGAGAATATCACTATGTGAAAATTGTTACAACACATAGACTTCTTTCTCTCTAACACCGGCACCCCAGTACACCCACACTCTCTCAAAGTAAATATCTAACTACACCTCACAACACTCTCTAATCAAAGAGTACAGAGGAAAAGAAAAATTAGATACAAGCTTAAAGTGTTTCTGACTGGTGCAAAAATAAATAGAGAACTTAGCCTCATATTTATAGCCTAGACCACCCACTCCATTTGCTATCCTAAGCAATGTGGGACTAATTCAACCAAATCCTAACAGTTGTTGTGGATATATTATAGATTCTCGCGTTAGTGTCTCCTAATAAAGACATTGTAATTTGAAATTTTTTTTAATACACAGATCAATCACGTCGATAATTTCTTTTATTGATTATTAAAAGCAACAAATTTGATAGTATCAAAATTATATATATTAT
>NC_029794.2:130933774-130936821 GCF_000816755.2 Arachis ipaensis
GGTTATAATTTTTTATAGTATTTTAGATATTCGTGATACGAAGAGTTTAAGTGTTATTTATAAGATATTAGTTTATATTTTTAGAATATTTTAATTTAATTTAATATATTTTAGTTTTATTTAGAGATAAGTATTGTTTTGGTCCCTAATGTTTAGAGTCAAAATCGAAACCGTCTCCAACGTCATTTTTTATTTAAAATTGTCCTTAATATTTTATTTCGTATTAAAATAGTCATTTTAATTATTTTTTTATTTTATTACAAAATTACCCCTATTAAAAAAATATATATAAAAAAGAAAAGGAAGGGGAAGGGGGGAGGGGGGCGAAGCCGGCGAAGCTTGGAGCTGCCGTCGCCGTCGCCGTCTTCTCCGGCATCTTCCACCACCACTACCACCTTTACCATCACCACCAAGAATAATAACATCAATGAAATCAACACAAATTCAACAAATCCAGAAATAAAAAATTCAACAAATCAACACAAATTCAACAAATTTAACAACCAAATCAACACACAACAACAATAAAATCAAAAATAACAAATCAAAATCAGAATTAGAAGTAGAAGCAGAAGCAGTCACAGAAACAGAAGCTGAAGCTCAAGCAGAAGCAGAAAGCAGAGGTCAAAGCAAGGAGCAGAAGCCGAAGCAAGAAGCGAATCAAAAAGCAGAAGTCGAAGTAAGAATCAGAAGAAGAAACAGAGGCCGAAGCAGAAACGGGGAGGAGCAGCGGCGAGATCGCGAGGAGCAGCGGTGAAAACTCGGCGGGGAGGAGCGGTGGTGCAGAAGCAGAAGCTCTCTCCCTGACTCGCGACGGCAACAGCTACGGCGACTCCAAACTTCACCGGCGCCGTCTCCCTCCTCCCCCCTTCCCTTTTTCCTTCCCCCTCCCTCGCGCCCTTCTCCTTTTCCCTTCCCCTGCCCCTCGTGTCGTTTTTTTTTTTTATAATTTTTTTATTAATAAGGGTAATTTAGTAATAAAATAAAATAAATTTATTAAAAATGACTATTTTAATACGAAATAAAATGTTAAGAACGATTCTAAATAAAAAATTACGTTGGGAACGGTTTTGATTCTGACCCTAAACATTAGGGACCAAACAATACTTATCCTTTTTATTTATTTAATTACTAGATTTGGTCTTATGTTTGTGGGTTTAGAATTTTTTATATTTTGACCTAATAAGAGGTTATAAATACCTTATAAATTAGAGTAGTCATAATATAGAATGATTTAAAGGTTTGAAAATCTTTTTTTTTATATAATTTGGTGATAAAACCATAGTATGGACAATTGAACCTAAAAAGAGTTCCTCTTTTGTTGTATCAAGAAATTGGAAATTGGGTAGAAGACTGAGGAGTTCCTTCGATTCAATTTCCAAACTATAGTGTTGATAAGTTAGGTTGAGGAATCAATTTCTCATTGTGTTAATAAATTGAGTAGAGAGTAGAGTAATTCTCTTTGTACTCATTTTTTTTTTTCAATTTTAATGTATCTTTTTTTATTCTGTTTGAATTTTTTTTTATCTTTTATTTCTTTATATTTTTACAGATTCAACACACATAATAAAGTTCGTTGAATTTCTTTAATTTTGTGTACTCTACGTGCATGATCAGCTCAACCCAGCTATGTGTGCCAATCTAAAATTGTTCAGTTTATTTGATGGAATCAGATAATGTTTCAGTGCAGGTATATATTGATTGCCATTGCGAATCAATTCGGGTTTAACAAGTTATGTATGATGATGGGGTATGGAGTTTTTATCTTATGATTTTTTTTTTGGTGACTATTTATCTTATGATTTAAATAAGTTATTTCAATTTTGCACATTTTTTCCATGTGACGTGGTCATTTTGTTATCATATCTATTTAATTTGACAATAATAGTTTCTCAATTTTGTGCATGCGTTGTTGTGTTGAGTCGTGAGTGAAGTCCTGTATGTTTTGTTCTTCATAGATCGGAATGAGCATCTTAATTATCCAACATCGCCATCAACGATATTCTTTCTCAAAATCCTATATCTCGCGTAAATCAAAGGCATCAAATCTTTTTTTCCTCATCTAGATTCATTCATATCCAACATGCATGAGGTATTACCAAGTTATATTCTCAGCCATATTTCTAGGAGAATATCTTTTAAATTTTTTTAGCATTTTACTCTATAAATATTAGGTGAATGCTACTATGTCCTCTCTAAAATAAAGGATAAATTATCCTCTGTGATATATACAGTGCCTATAATTATAATTAAGTTGAATGTTAACCATAATAATTAGGTATGTTCTCTGCTCTTCTTTCTATTTCTTGTGATTATTTAAATTTAGTTTAGCACCACCAGTCTATGGTGGTGGTAGTGGCTGTCACCGCTGAAAAAATTTTTTTGAAGTGAACTCACAAACCCATCAACAAGGTGCAAGTACGTATTCAGCTCGTTACACGTGGCAACATTTGTGCTACCGAAGTACGGAGAATCTCTACTGCAAAGGCTGGCAACATTTGTGCTATCGAAGTACGGAAAATCTCTACTACATAGGCACAACTCCTTCCCAACCTCAGCGTACACTCACTGTGTCTCCTCCACCCTCTTCTGTATGGTGATAAAATCTTCGGATTTCACTATCCGCAAAATTTTTGTCCCATGAAAGTGATTAAATTCTATTGTATAATTGTCACCTCATCTTGCAAATGCTATTGATTTCCACCTCATCGACAACAATGTCTTTAATCTCATGAGGATCCGAATCTACCATTCATTGAAATTTGTATTTTACATTATCAACAACAATGTCTTTAATTGTATTTATGACTTGAGGATCTAAAAAATCTTTTCAAATGTCTTTATGACTTCTATCATTACGGACCATAAGCTCTCCTCTACCTTCAAGTGTATCAATTGCATCCGTAAAGATCCCTTTCACATCATAAAACTCATCTAATGAATCACTTTCAATATATATATTATAAGGGGTAATTTATCCTTTATTTTAGAGAGAGTGCGATAGAATTCACTTAAATATTAATGTGTTCTAAAAAAAATATAATGCT
>NC_029794.2:130936903-130938000 GCF_000816755.2 Arachis ipaensis
CTTTATTCTAAATCATAAATTTTAAATCTAAATTATTAATATAAAATATAATAAATAAAAAAATAAATTTTGTTTAATTGAAAAAAAAAAAACAATGGTAAAAAGCATTTAAAGACATTTTACCGTTACCGTGAGCTCCCATTCGTTAAGCTCCAATTCGTTAAGAAGGAAGCATGTAGCCAACTAGCCATGTATGTCCGTCCTAGATAATATTTTCACAAAAAAAAATAACAAAAATATACACAAATTTTTATATAGTAGACAAATATACATTTCGCCAATGAATAATAGCTTAAATAGCATAAACTTTCCATACTCATCTAAGAGGTTGTGGGTTCGAGTCTTCATATTTTTGGTAAAAAAAAAAAGACAGATATACATTTTAATTTTTTAATGAGTCATTTATATATATCAATATGAAATTCTATTGTTATTTTTAATTTTTTGTCGTTTGAGTAATTTTTTCAGCAGTAATAAAGACCAAATGACACGTTATTATGTGATGTGGCCGTTTTAGATGACACAATAAAAAATAAAATTATTATTATCACTGCCACTCTTCTATTTTTATTCCTCACCTCCACCGCAACCACCACCCTCACGTCTCCATCCCCAACTCTACGACCTTGACTTCATACTCCTCTCTCCACATCTCTGTCTTCGGATCTGTTACTCTATTCTTCTATTTTTCTGGATTTTGATGTCTTTCTTCTCTTAAACTTCTTTTTATTATAAAAAAAATTGAATATTGTTGTTATTGTTGGAATTTAAGAATGTGATGGTACTAATAGAATTGTGGTGGCCAAAATTAGAGATGACATAAGGGTGGGATAGGATGGAGTTGATAAATTAAAAATTAGAGAAAGTAGGTGACAATAGTGAGAATCCAATATAATTTCAAACAATTTGGATTATATTAGATTTGCGATTTTGTAAACTAAAAAGAAAAAATACATAACAAATATTAATATTAATTTTTAAATAACCAACAATGATATAATAAGTCTTAATAATATCTTGAAAAATCAACAATAATATAACAATAGAAATAAAATTATAAATTAATTAAAACAAATAAATAATTTTTATTTTGAGTA
>NC_029794.2:130938163-130957631 GCF_000816755.2 Arachis ipaensis
ATAAGTAAAATTGTAAATATGATAATAAAATAATAATATTACAATACATGGTCCGATTTAGATAATTAATTTTAAAAAATTAATCCAAAATTTAATTCAATTCATGTGATTTGTCAAAAATAAATTCAATCAAATTTAAATTAATATTGTTTTAATTATTTTTCTGTTTAGTTAGATTTGATGAGTGATTTAATTTAAATTAATTTAGATTTGAAGGCTTTTAATTTTGAGTGTTGTAAAACAACTAAATAAATAAGGAAGATGTAAATATAAAATATGTAAATAGAAGATTCTAGCATTAATATAATTAACTCAATAATAATTTATATATATACATTAATATTATATGTTGTAATATGTATATATATGTAAAGATAGAAAGAAGTATTAAAAATAAAGAGAGAGAGAATTGCATTTGTAAGAAGAAAGGAGAGAGGAAGTATTTGCTTTATTGCTTTTATTGATTGTTGCTGTGTATAAAACAAGCGAGGCTTCACCTATTTATACTGGTGACAAGCCTTTGGTTTCAACCTTCATTTACTTTCATTTTGCCTTGAAAATAAATCTCTTTGTATGGGAAAGATTATTAGCCGCCCAATTGATAAATGGGCATTCATTTCATGTTTATCCCAACACTCCCCCTTGAATGCCCATTAAGGATTATGCCTCGTTAAAACCTTACTAAAGAAAATCCAGTGGAAAAAAAAACCTTAGTGAAGGAAAAAGAGTACAATATCCTTTAGTGATGGGGACTGCATCATTAAAAACCTTGTCAAGAAAAACCCAATGGAAAAAAAAACCTGACTAAGGGAAAAAGAGTACAGTCTCCCCCTCTTGCCGACATCATTTAATGTCTCGAAATCGGCGCATTCCAATATCAGGTACCAATCTTTCAAAGGAGGATTTTGGGAGTGATTTTGTGAATAAATCTGCCAGATTGTCACTTGAACGGATCTGTTGGACATCAATTGTCCTTGATTTTGAAGGTCATGAGTGAAGAAGAATTTGGGAGAAATATGCTTTGTTCTATCACCTTTGATGTATCCACCCTTAAGTTGAGCAATGCATGCTGTATTATCTTCAAACAGGACAGTTGGAGCTATCTTATGATCAATCAGTCCACATGATGACAGAATATATTGAATTAGACTCCTCAGCCAAAAACATTCACGACTAGCTTCATGAATCGCTAGTATTTCAGCATGATTAGAGGAGGTTACTGCTATCGTCTGTTTCGTGGACCTCCATGATATAACTGTACCTCCATATGTGAATAGGTATCCTATTTGAGATCTCCCTTTATATGGATCAGACAGGTATCCGGCATCTACATAGCCAACTAGTTGTGACTTGGATCCATAGGGATAAAACAATCCCATATCAACCGTCCCATGAAGATATCAAAAGATTTGTTTGATTCCACTCCAATGTCTTCTGGTTGGAGAGGAACTATATCTTGCTAGTAAATTCACAGCAAATGATATATCGGGTCGTATATTATTAGCAAGATACATTAGTACTCCAATGGCACTAAGATATGGTACTTCAGGACCAAGGATATCTTCATTCTCTTCTTTAGGACGGAATTGATCATTTTCCACATCCAAAGATCTTACGATCATTGGTGTACTTAATGGATGTGACTTATCCATATAAAATCTCTTCAAGATCTTTTCTGTGTATGTTGTTTGATGAATAAAGATCCCACTTTTTATATGCTCGATCTGCAGGCCGAGACAAAATTTAGTTCTTCCAAGATCTTTCATCTCAAACTCTTCTTTTAAAGTTTTTATAATTATTGGAATCTCTTCAAGAGTCCCAATGATATTTAAATCATCAACGTACACAGCAATTATAATGAACCCAGATGTAGATTTCTTTATGAAAACACACGGGCAGATATCATCATTCTTGAATCCGTTTTTGGCTAAATACTCAGTAAGACGATAATACCACATTCGTCTAGATTGTTTCAGACCATATAAAGATCTTTGCAATTTGACTGAGTATAACCCTTGCGAATATTCACTAGATGGTTTAGATATCTTTAGTCCTTCAGGGACTTTCATATAGATATGCCGATCTAATGAGCCATATAAGTAGGCTGTTACCACATCCATTAAATGCATATGCAGTTTATGATATGCAGATAAACTGACCAAATAACGCAATGTTATCGCATCCACTACAGGGGAATACGTTTCTTCATAATCTATACCGGGCCTTTGTGAAAAACCTTGTGCCACAAGTCGGGCTTTATAGCGCACAACTTCATTTTTCTCATTTCGTTTTATCACAAATACCCACTTATATCCAACAGGTTTTACATCTTCAGTTGTACGGACTACCGGTCCAAAGACTTCACGTTTTGCAAGTGAGTCTAATTCAGCCTTCATGGCTTCTTTCCATTTTGGCCAATCATTCCTTTGTCGATATTCTTCGACTGATCTTGGCTCAAGATCCTTACTTTCATGCATGATATCTAATGCCACATTATATGCAAATATTTCATTGACAATTGTCTTATTTCGGTCCCATTTCTCTCCTGTAAAGACATAATTTATCGAGATCTCGTCATTTTCACAATTTTCAGGTACCTGAATGTCTTCTGGCGTTAACACTATATCAGAATTTTGGACAACTGCAGGTGTCTTTACTATGTCTTTTTCAACAGGAATCGTATTTACCTCTTTTCTCTTTCGAGGATTTTTATCTTTGGAACCGACAGGCCTGCCACGCTTCTGGCGTGTATTTGCTTCCGTGGCTATTTGTCCTATTGGGACATTAATTCGAATTTGGGCATTTTCCGCTGGTATATAAGATTTGGTTATCCTCTTTGTATCAGAAAATGCATCAGGCAATTCATTTGCTATTCTTTGCAAATGTATAATCTTTTGAACTTCCAGTTCACATTGTCCTGATCGAGGATCCAAATGCATCAATGATGATGCATTCCAGTTAAGCTCCTTTTCAGGAAGCTTATTCTCTCCCCCTAATGTTGAAAATTTTGATTCATCAAAATGACAATCCGCAAACCGGGCTTTAAATACATCTCCAATTTGTATCTCAAGATACCTCACTATAGAGGGAGAATCATATCCAACATATATCCCCAATTTTCTTTGGGGTCCCATTTTGGTGCGATTAGGTGGTGCATTGGGAACATATATCGCACACCCAAATATTCTTAAATGGAAAACATTTGGCTGCTGGCCAAAAGCTAATTGCATGGGAGAGAACTGACGGTAACTCGTTGGCCTCAAACGAATAAGTGCTGCGGCATGTAAAACTGCATGCCCCAAACCGAGGTTGGGAGATTTGTTCTCATAAGCAAGGGTCTAGCAATTAATTGGAGGCGCTTAATAAGTGATTCTGCTAACCCATTTTGTGTGTGAACATAAGCTACTGGATGTTCAACACTTATTCCATTAGCCATACAATAAGCATCAAAAGCTTGGGAAGTAAATTCACCAGCATTATCAAGACGAATTGCTTTGATTGGATTTTCTGGAAATTGTGCTTTTAATCGAATAATTTGAGCCAGTAATCTCGCAAAGGCCAGGTTGCGAGAAGATAATAAGCACACATGTGACCATGTCGAAGATGCGTCTATTAGGACCATAAAATATCTAAAAGATTTACATGGTGGATGAATAGGTCCACATATATCACCTTGAATCCTTTCTAGGAATTCAGGAGACTCAAATCCAATCTTTACTGGTGATGGCCTTAAAATTAACTTTCCCTGAGAACATGCAGCACAACAAAATTCACTAGTTTTAAGAATCTTCTGGTTCTTTAGTGAATGTCCATGAGAGTTTTCAATAATTTTTCTCATCATGGTTGTTCCCGGATGACCCAATCGGTCGTGCCAAGTTATGAACTCATTTGGGCTAGTAAACTTCTGGTTTACAATGGCATGTGATTCAATTGCACTAATATTCGTATAATACAAGCCAGATGAAAGTGAGGGTAATTTTTCTAATATAACTTTCTTATTTGAATCATGAGTTGTGATACATAAATACTCATGATTTCCCTCATTCATAGTCTCAATATGATATCCATTTCGGTGAATATCTTTAAAGCTCAACAAGTTTCTTTGAGACTTGGTAGACAACAGTGCATTATTTATTATAAATTTTGTTCCTCCAGGAAACAAAATTATAGCTCTTCCGGAGCCTTCTATCACATTGCCTGAGCCAATAATAGTATTAACATATTCCTCTTTTGGCACAAGATGGGTAAAATATATATCATTTTTGAGAATAGTGTGCGAACTTGCACTATCTGCAAGGCATACATCTTCATTACATATTCTTGTCATTCTCTTCAAAAACAAATAATAATAAAATGAGTAGTATGCACAGTTAAATTGAATACTTGATCAGAATTATTTTTCTAAAAAAAAAAAACACTGTACATAAAATAATGTCATATACTGAAATTTTATTTTAAAATTTGACACATTTAATAATTTCAAAATTCATAAACATTAATATTTCATTATTTATGTACATCACATTTGAAACTTAAATACATAGAAAATAAAACTTAACAATAAGTTCTTTACATTATTTATTTACATATATACTTCACAGTCCCACATATTAAACTATTCCATCATTGATCAAATGACCAATATTTCCTTCAGGATCCTCAAAGAAATCAGATACATCATAATGAGTGGTGGAGTTCTCAGTATCATTTGAAACAAAATTCGTTTCCTTTCCTTTGTCATCCTTTTTCAAAGATGCCTGGTAAAGATCAACTAGGTGCCTTGGGGTACGACAGGTACGCGACTAATGACCCTTTCCACCACAACGGAAACACTTGTCTTCTGTTGATTTACTCTGCCCGATATTTCTTTCTTTTTCCCACTTCTGGTGAGATCCTCTCTTTTGAACATAATTCTTTTTCCTTCCATAATTTTTCTTGTTATTAAAGCCTTGCCATTTACCTCTTCTGGGGTAATTTGCCACATTTACTTCAGGAAATGGGGCGGCGCCAGCTGGGCGCGCTTCATGATTTTTCAATAACAACTCATTGTTGCGTTTAGCAACAAGAAGGCAAGAAATTAACTCAGAATATTTTTTAAACCCTTTCTCTCGATACTGCTGCTGCAGGAGCACATTCGAGACATGGAAGGTTGAGAAAGTTTTCTCCAACATATCATGATCAGTTATTTTTTTCCCACACAATTTCATTCGTGAGGTGATTCGAAATATTGCAGAATTATATTCATTTATAGATTTAAAATCTTGTAAACACAAATGCGTCCATTCATATCGGGCTTGAGGAAGTATCACCGTTTTCTGATGATTATACCTTTCTTCAAGGTCTTTCCAAAGATCTGCAGGATCTTTTAATGTAAGATATTCATTTTTCAATCCTTCGTCAAGATGACGACGAAGAAAAATCATGGCTTTAGCTTTATCCTTCTGGGATGCATTATTTTCAGCCTTAATGGTATCTCCAAGATCCATTGAATCAAGATGGATTTCAGCATCTAATATCCATGATAAATAATTGTTTTCAGATATATCAAGAGCATTGAATTCAAGATGAGAGAGTTTCGACATAATGAAAATTTGTTACCTGAGTCTTCTTAAAAATTTGATTAGAGTCTCGTGCTGATAACGTGTTGTAAAACAACTAAATAAATAAGGAAGATGTAAATATAAAATATGTAAATAGAAGACTCTAGCATTAATATAATTAACTCAATAATGATTTATATATATACATTAATATTATATGTTGTAATATGTATATATATGTAAAGATAGAAAGAAGTATTAAAAATAAAGAGAGAGAGAATTGCATTTATAAGAAGAAAGGAGAGAGAAAGTATTTGCTTTATTACTTTTATTGATTGTTGCTGTGTATAAAACAAGCGAGGCTTCACCTATTTATACTGATGACAAGCTTTTGGTTTCAACCTTTATTTACTTTCATTTTGCCTTGAAAATAAATCTCTTTACATGGGAAACATAGTAGCTAGAATCTCGATTTAATTCTTAAAATCTTTCGATATTACGATTTTAAATGAGTTAATCGATTTTATCAAATTTGTACTAGGTCTGACGATTTTACGATTTAAATCTTGTTAACATTTTACGTTTTACGTACTTAATTTATTTTTTCGATTTCACTTAAAATCTCGATTTTCTCTACCTTGATGGGAAAAATTATTAGTCGCCCAATTGATAAATGGGCATTCATTTCATGTTTATCCCAACATTGAGAATAAAATTTGAGAAGAATAGGGAAAAATTATTTTTGGAGATAATATTTTTTAAAAAATTTATTTAAGAAAAAATTTGAGCAAACTTTTAGTATCGAGTGATGTGCGACAAAAGCAACGTGGCATGGGCTTATCCGTTTATAAGGAATAGCCATATTCTATCGCTTCCAATTTCCAAAACAACCAGAGCACCCTGCCCCACGAGGAACATGCCATTAATTGTTATCCATAAAATATTTGTTAGTACTCACCTCTCTATTCACAAAGATAACTTTCTTTGCTACTCTATTCAGATTTAAGAATATTTCAATCCTTAATCTTTCCCAAATTATTTTTGTTACGGCTAAAAGGAGAGATCAGAGTAAAAGAATTTAGTAAAAGTAAACACTGATAAATCAATAATAATTTTTACGATAATATCATAGAGATGATAATTTAAAATAACTTGATATAAAATGTACTAATATTTTACTTATTATTTGAGCATAAAATAATTTTAATGGTTTTTTCAGTAAATATTCATTCTATTGTTACTTTTATTTTCATGGAAAAATTCTGCATCCATATATTTTTTACATGGTTATTAACCAAGTAATTTTCCCCACACGCGCGTCTCCCATTCCTCACTGTTTGTTATACATGCGCTACATATAACATGCTGCAACCTAAAGTTTTGCTCAACGTAAACTTTCTGCTGCAACGTAAACCTCCTCCTTATTCTTCTTCTTCTTCTTCTCTGCTCGCGTTCTTCTTTATTAATCTACATTGCCTTCGTCGTTCTTCTTTGGTCGCGTTCATCTTCTCGTTTTCTTATTTCGATCTGGTTGCATTTATCTTCTTCCTATTCTTCTTCGTTTTCTTATTTGATCTGCAATTTTGAATCGAAACAATAAATGACTCAACTTCAAATCAGAAGAGCGATTTGGATTACTCTTTTGAAACAAATCAAACTGACAAAGTTTGGATTATTCAATTTTGAATCGAATTGAATGGAATACAATTGCTAATTTGAATTGAATTAAATGGATGGAGGTGTATTGAATTGAATTGATAATATGTAAATTGTAGGTAGAGTTATTTGAATTTGATTTTATATAATGAATTATGTTTCGTTCACTCAATACTATACAATTGTTTCACTATGAGTACTGTGTTCGGTTCATTCTGCAGAAAGCTGTTTGAATTTGATTTTATATAATGGATTATGTCTCGTTCACTCAGTACTATATCATTGTATTGTGTTCGGTTCACCATGAGTACTATGTTTGGTTCTTCATGAGTACTGTGTTCGGTTCATTCTGCACTATTCAAAACTCTTCTTCCTCACCTTCTACTGCTTCTTTACCAGAGAGAGAAGGAGAAAAAGACAAAAAAAAATACAACAGCAACAACAACAAAAGAATGACGATAGGGTTTCAGGGTTTATGGTTTTAGGGTTTAGGGTTTATGGGTTCAGGGTTCAGTGTATAGGGGTTTAGTGTGTTTCAAACTTTCGCTTCGCCCCGTGTATTAATTTTAGTTCACCGTGTTCATGGTTGAGGGTTTAGGGGTCTAGGGTTTAAGGTTCAGGGTTCAGGGTTTATGGTTTTAGGGGTTTAGGGTTTATGGTAGGATTCAGGGTTTAGGGTTTAGGGATTAGGGTTTAGCATTCAGGGTTCAGAGTTCAGTGTTCAGGGTTTAGCATTTAGAGTTTATGGTTTAGGCGTTTAGCATTCAGGGTTTAGAGTTCAGAGTTCAGGGTTCGGGTTCATGGTTTAGGGTTTAGGTTTTAGGGTGTAGGGTTTAGGGTTTTAAAGATTTAGGGTTTATGAGTTTAGGGTTCAGTGTTTAAGGTTCTGGTTTTAGTGTTTAGAGTTTAGGGTTTAGGGTTTAGTGTTTAGTGGTTCATAATTTTTCGGTAAACAGGAGAGCGATTTGGATTACTCTTCTGAAACGAAGCAAACTGACAAAGTTTGGATTATTCAATTTTGAATCGAATTGAATGGGATGCAATTGCTAATTTGAGTTGAATTAAATGAACGGAGGTGTACTGAATTAAATTGAATTGAATTGATAATATGTAAATTGTAGGCAGAGTTATTTGAATTTGACTTTATATAATGGATTATGTTTCGTTCACTCAGTACTATACAATTGTTTCACCATGAGTACTGTGTTCGGTTCATTCTGCAGAAAGCTGTTTGAATTTGATTTTATATAATGGATTATGTTTCGTTCACTCAGTACTATACAATTGTATTGTGTTCGGTTCACCATGAGTATTATGTTCGGTTCACCATGAGTACTGTATTCAGTTCATCTGCACTATTCAAAATTCTTATTCCTCACCTTCTACTGCTTCTTCACCAGAGAGAGAAGGAGGAAAAGACAAAAAAATACAGCAGCAACAACAACAAAAGAATGTCGATAAGGAGAAAATACGTGAAGAAGAAGGAACGCGAAAAAGAATGAAAAGGAGGAACGCGAAGAAGAAGAAGAAGAAGAAGAAGAAGAAGAAGAAGAAGAAACGTGGGAGAGAATAAGCGTTGGGCAATAACAATTTTGTGTGTGTTGGACGCGTGTATTTCACGTTTCATTTAATGGTATTGAATTTTTTTAGTGTTGGACTAACTTAGTTATATGGTTACATGGATGTGTATCATCCTGTTATTTTTATATCCAATTTATCAATGTAGGACCTACACGGTGGTCACATGAAGACCAGACCGTGATTTCCTCTTTGCAAGTTTTTACGTTTTCAAATGTCAACTCAGCGGAATCCGACGGCGGAGCCACAAACGTGGGACCCATCTCAACAAAAAGTCAAACGCGTCCGATCAGTCAATAGTGAACCATAGCTACGCGTTCTCTATTTAAAGAGGCAAAAACTCATGTTCCCTAGCTCCATACAAAAAAAATTATTAATTAAAAATTATTAATTTTATATAATATTAATTACACTTTAACTTTACAATTTGAAAATCATTTCCCTTTGAGTTACATACTTACATGCAAGAACAAGTCTTTTTACATTAACACCGGCAAAGTACATCTATTGACTATATATAGTACTCACATGTTAGAATTTATTTCCATGTATTAAAGTTTAAAATATTTCACTAGCTCATTAATTTACATGATCTTTTAATTACGTAATGAGTATAGAAAATTGGTACGCATATAGTATTTTGACGTTTATAGTTCATGAAAAAATTAATTCATATGATTTTTTTATTTATTTAGAATATTATACTAGAAGTCTCTGATACGAATTGTGAGATGGATCAGGGACTTACGAATCGAGGCAGTCGCCAGATTATCTAACTGAAACAATGAGGTGGTACCTGCAAAGACACTTCGACGCTCAAGTCAGAATGAATCTAAGAGGTATAAGGTGTGTAGAATGAATGATGTACCTGAGGAGGCCTCTGGCTCCCCTTTATATAACTAGTGGTAGTTATCTCATCTCATCTTATTTGGCTAACATAAGGGAGACATTTGAATTCGAATATTGGTTAGAAATTGTACTTTGTAGGGTCGGTTTGAGCCGTCATCATCTTATCTTTTTTTGGCTAAGATAAGGGAGGTATTTGAATTCGAATGTTCGGTCAGGATATTGGAAGTTATTGATCCGTCTTTGAGTCGTGAGGATGGCCAATCTTGGGATTGCCAAGTTTAGTGACCATTCTGAGAAAAGACTCGGAGATTAGGTCTGAAACAGTTGCCCCATAACATGAGAGCATGCTTGCTTGGTCTCAATGTTGAGTTGTTGGAGAGCCCGGTTCTCTGTAATTCAGGAGACTGTGAGGGGCCTGAAAAGGATATGACGTCATCCTGTGCCAATTGTCTGGATGTTGGTGAGTTCCGCTTTCCGCAAGTTGAAAAGTCATTAGCTTAGACCTTAACGCCGCTTTTGTTGACGAGTTTGGTTTTCTATTATCGGGATGCCGGGAGGGGCCTGAAAAGGGCGTGACATCATCCTGCGCCGATTGGCGGGATGTTGGTGAGTTCGGCTTTCCATGAATTGAAAGACCGTCAGCTCATGCTTGTTTTGTGTGGGCTTTTGGGCAGTTATTGTGAACTTATTTTAGGTCTCTTGGTGGGCCGATTTCAATACTTTGCTTATTTAGTTTATTTGGATATCCGTTTTGTTGGCTTCAGAGGTGATCAATTTATGGGGATAGCCACTTATTTAACTTATTTGGATATCTGCTTTGTTGGCTTCGCGGGTGATCGATCCTCGGGTCACCATTTTTTGTTATTTGGATATCCGTTCTGTTAGCATCGGGGTGACCGATCTCCGGGCTGCCTTTTCTGTTATTTGGATATTCATTTTGTTATTTGGATATCTATCATGTTGGTCTCGGGGTGATCGATCCCCAGATAGCAGTTTACTTATTTGGATATCCGTTTTCTTATTTGGATATTCGTTTTGTTGGCCTCGGGGTGATCGATCCTCGGGTAGCCGTTTACTTATTTGGATATCAGTTTTATTATTTGGATATCCATAGGCTTCGGGGTGATCGATCCCCCTCTTTATTTATTTGGATATTCGTTTTATTATTTGAATATCTGTTTTGTTGGTCTCGGGGTGATTAATCCCTGGTGGTAGCCGCGTTTAGTTCATGCCGTCAGACGGGACAATGCTTTTGAAAAAATGAATTTTGTTTGAGGTTTAGGCCTCGTAAAAACCTCCGGATGTGGGTAGGAAAGAGCGTCCGGTAAGAAAATATACGATTAAACAACTTAAGCAATAAATGAAAGTGAAAAAGGCAAAAAATAAAGGGTAAAGAGATAGTTTTAAAAGACCTCGATCTTGTTGCTTTGGAATGATGTTTTAATGTATAGTAACAGCATAAGTTGGTGGCATTCCAGGATCTCGGGAGCTCGGTCTCGTCTAGTCTTTTGATCATGTAGGCGCCTTTTCCGATTACCGTCTTCATTCGGTTAGGACCCTCCTAGTTGGGCGTGAGATTTCCTTCTCCAAGAGTGGGGGGACCGACATCATTTCATCGTAAAACGAGGTCTCCTGGTTCGAAGTCTCATCGTACCGTGCTGTGATTGTACCTTAGGCATATTCTTTATTTTAGGGGCTACTGACCTCGTATGCGAGGTCCTTTTCTGCTTCTTCGTCGTTTCCTCTCACAGTTCTGCGTGGGGTAAGGTCTTGGCGTGCAGCAAGGTCGGCGAGGAAGATGCCTGTCGTGTCTCGAGATCATTTGTAGATGTCCATGCTGGTGTTGTCGCACTTTACCGCGATTTTTCGGTCTCTGTGTATCATTCTGATGGTGCCATTATCGGCCTGGAATTTCATGATTAGGAACTTGGTGAAGATGACGGCAGATAGTTCATTGATCGTCTTTCTTCCAAGGATGTTGTTGTAGGCAGTGGAGTCTTTGAGGACCACGAAATCGGAGAGGATGGTCTTCCTCTGGCTTCTGGTTCCAATGGTTAGTGGTAACACTATGGAACCATCCGGTTTGAGGAAGTTATCTCTGAGTCTGGTCACCCCGTTGCGGTGGGTTTGTAGATTTTTGTTTCGAAGATCCAGTTTGTCGAATGCTCCTCTAAAGAGGATGTTAGAATCAGCTCCGGTGTCGACCAGTATTCTTTTCACAAGTCCGGTTCCTACTTTTGCCAAGATGACGAATGGGGCGTCTTTCGCTGAGGTGTCGTATTGCCAGTCATCCGGAAAAATGTGATTGCCGCTGGAATCGAGGAGATTGGTGCTTGGTTTCTTGTGGCTAGTACTTTGAGATCCCTTTTTAGTGCTAATTTTGACTTTTTCGGCGCATCCTTTCTGGTGATGACGTTTACGATTATGGTGGGTTCGGTTTCCGGATTTTCTTAGGATACCTATCGTATCATTCTTGAGTTGCGTTATTCGTGTTCTGGTGATCTTTCTCTTTGATTTCTCTTAGGCTCTCGAATGATTTTGGAAAACTATAGGAGTTTTCCATCTCAAATGGCTTGTTCGAGGGCATCTTTTAAGTCAAAGCAATCTTGGATTTTATGCCCATATTCTCGGTGGTAGTCGCAGTACAGGCTCTTGCTACCGCCTGTCTATTCCTTCAGTTGTCGCGCCTTTGGGAGGAAGCCTCGTTCCGCTATTTGGTGGTAAATCTCCATGATGGGAGCAGATAGGGGGTGCAGTTTGAGAACTTTCCCATCCTGTGTAGTTGGTTGATGTTTATGCCTTTGGGGTGTTCTTTCTGGGTCTCTTTCGGTAGTGGGTTGCTACGAGGTGCTGTGTTGTCGTGTTGCCATTTGTTGGCAGCCACGACTTGGCTTACCTATTTGTTGTTTATGTTTTCCCTCGCGATGCTTGTGATTTCGTGCATGGGCCAAACTGGCTTGGTGGTAAGGTGCTTTCAGAAATCTTCATTTCACGAGTCTATTGGTCAGACATAGACTGGTTACCGAGTCCGTGAGTCCGTCAATCATTAAGTACTCATCATTTAACCTGTCGAGGTATTTTCTCGTGGATTTGTCTTATCTTTGGGTAATTCCGAGTAGGCTAATCGGGTGCTTTGCTTTGGTGATCCTGGTGGTGAACTGGGCCAAAAAATTTCTGGAGACGTCGTTGAAGTTGGTTATAGAACCGTTTGGGAGGCCATTGAACCATTTGATCACAGGGTCGACTAAGGTTATCGGAAAGGCCCTGCATCGGACCGCAACGACAGCTCCTTCTAAGTTCATCCAGGTCTCGAAGGCCGTTAGGCGTTCCTAGGGATCCTTGGTGCCGTCATAATTTATGTTGGTGGGTTTGTCAAAACCTTTAGGGAGTTTGGCCTTCAGGATTTTCTCGGTGAATGGGGTAGCTCCCATTATTACGTGCTTGTTTCTTGTTCGCTTGGTCTCTTGACGGTGCCTTCAATCATCCTCGTTAGGTCGGCGCTCTGGATCTTTGGATTCGCTCCGGTCGCGTCGTTTTCTGTATCGTTCTTTGGGTGACCGTTCGTGTTTGGCCTCTCAATGTGACCGGGTTCTAGAAGTTGCTTTGACTTGTGTGTTCGGGATGGTCATTCCTCGGAAGTAACTCGGCCCTCGAGGTTTTGCACTACAAGGCATAACTCTTGGATTATCTGAATTGCTTTCTCTCCTAGGCCGTCGGGCGCTCGGGCTTCAGTAATCGGTCGTTTGTCTTTCTTTGGTTGCTGCCGGACCGGAGTCGGCTAGCGGTGCACGGTGCTTGTTATCCTCCCATAGGTGGGAGGTATGCTATCCCGAAGTTCGGTTGTTAGGCTTCGCGGGTTTGAGGAATAGCTTGAATAGTTCAGGTGAAGAGGCGACCACGATAGGCACGGAATTGAAGTAGAGAGAGAAGATGGGGCCATGACGCTTGGAGAGACAGATGAAGGAGTGGTGGATGAGAGGGTCCAAGAGGTGGAGGTGTCCTACTAAAAGGAGGATGGGCTTTGGATTTTGTCGTTGGAGTAGGGTGAAGGTACATAAAGAGTGTTATCACTAAGAAGGTGATTACAAGTTCAAAAAACATTGTTCCTTTTTCCCCTCAGTTACAAGTAAGAAATCAAGTGAGTGAGTTTGAAGGTTACTCCTCGAGGTTCTCTGTCATGCTGTCACGACTTTGCAGTTCCCACAGACAGCGCCAATGTATTAGAAGTCTTTGGTACGGGTTGTAAGATGGATCGGAAACTTGCGAGTCGAGACGGTCACCAGATTATCTGATTGGAGCAATAGGGTGTGGTACCTACAAAGACACTCCGACACTCAAGTTAGAATGGATCTGAGAGGTATAAGTTGTGTAGAATGAATGACGTAGAGGGGGCCTCTAGCTCCCCTTTATATAGCTAGTGGTAGTTATCTCATCTTATCTTATTTGGTTAAGACAAGGGAGGTATTCGAATTTGAATGTTGATAGAGATTGTAGGTCAGTTTAGGCCATCATCATCTTATCTTATTTGGCTAAGATAAGGGAGATATTTGAATTCGAATGTTGGGTCAGGATATTGGAAGTTATTAACCTGTCTTTGGGCTGTGAGGATAGCTCAATCTTAGGATTGCCGAATTCGGTGACCGTTCTGAGGAAAGACCTGAAAATCGAGTCCAAAACAAATATCATAGGATAAAATTTACATCAAACATGAACCATCAAAAATCTCTATGAAGCATTGAGTTGTCGCGTATAAAATATTTTATATAATTAAAAAACACAAACATACGAATCGACTAATTACACTTGAAATTCTTCTCAGAGACTAATATCCATACTCTCTCTCTCCTCAGCTGATTGAGCGCAATTGATGCACATGCTTCTCGCTTTAATTTATACACCATAAAATATTTTTGGATGTTTAATTATACAAAAATTAAAATACTTAAACTTTTCAACGATACAAATTAGAATTCGTTGAAGTCTTTCATACTTTTAAAGTCGGTTGGTTATATATGATTAGATTTAGGTCGCATTAATTTTTTTTAACAAAAGAGTGATAAGCAAGTTTATCTGTTTTGCCTAACAACCCTATAAATGAAAACGAAGATGTGGCCATTAATTAGCTAAGCATGTGTATCCCCATTTGTTAGTCCAAAACGATGGATTAAACATGATGATTAAGGTAATAATTGAACAGAACAAGTAATCATATGAGAGGTATGGTACAAAATCTTGATAATTAACTAGCTAGCTAGGGTTGTTTTCATTTTAATTTCTTAGTTACACTTTGTAACTTGCACTAACTTTAATAAGCCATTGTAAGCATTTTTTTTAACGTGATAATTATTTGGATAGTTTCTTTTGAAAATGAAAATTTATCAAATTTTGCATACAAGACGTGGGAATCAAACGCAATAAACTGAAAAGTTAACTTGCTTAGAGTGAGCACTAGTAGGTATCCAATTACTCGTCCGAATCCGAATCGAATTAATTAAATTGATTCTCTAATCAATGGGTAATCGGGTCCAACCCAAACCAAATCGATGACTTTTGTTAGTGATTGGTTCGGATATCGGTTTTGAGGGTGCGAAACCCGAACTAACCCGCAAACCCGATCATATATTAATTAAATAAAAAATAAAAGAAATATATATAATTTTTTCATTAGACAATGATTATTCATTATTAATATATTTGGATTTTAATGAGTTTAGTTTTTAATATATTTGGTGTTTAATATGTTTGGATTATTTCTATTGATGTTACATATTTATTGTACTTGTTGAATTTTTAAGATAAAAATTTGATTTTTTTTATAAATTTTAAAGTCATTGGGTACCAAATTACTCGAATCGAACCAACCCATTTTTAATTGGTTTAGTTTGATTTAGGTACATATACAAAAAAACACAAATCTAAATTAAACCGAACTAATTACATTTTGATCGATTCAGTTTTAATTTTACCATAAACTTAAATCAAACCGAACTGTGCTCACCCCTAAACTTGCTAATTAAAAGTACTATTTCACTCTATGAATGAATGCAAAGTACCCGAACCAAAACTTTGAATTATAAAAGAAAAGATGAGAATTGAGATAAATCCCAATTTTTGTAAATATATAGAGATACCGCAAAACGAAGTTTCATGCAACTTCGTTATTTTCAAGGGTTCAAGGACATGTTTTGTTTTACTTAGTCCTATTGATTACTCCTGTGATCCTATTATTCCTATCTCCTGAATTTCTATTTTGAGCTGCACCTTTTCATTTAACATAAAATTGTTGCTGCCAGTTTTTTCAGTGTTTTTTTTTCCTTTTTTTTTATAGGGGGTGTCTTTCATTGTTGGATTGTTGTTTTCTAAGTTCTTGTTCATAAATTTTAATCAGCTTATTAATCTTCCTTTACCACCGTTTTTTTGGTCTGCCTTCAATGACAGCTACTTTAGTATAATAAAGAAAGAAATTAGCAATTTATGAATGTCTTGTGTTTTATTTATTTTTAATTAACAAGTTCTCTTCGATTTTATTTTCAAATTAGATGGATTAATCTTCTGATCTCAACATTTTTTACTAGTAGCAAAAATATTTTTGTAATGTGTCTTTCATATCCAAACTAATACTTAAACACATAAAAATATAACTGCATATCAGTAGATTCAATTTTATTCTTAACTAATATATTTAAAATGAGTTTAGAGATAATATACATTGTTAATACCAAAATTAAAGTTATCATGCTTCGTATCCGTACATGCGAATACTGTTATTTCTTAAGCATTACTAATACTTCACTCAAACGATACAATAAATTTGGTCAGATGCATGGCATGGGACTCTAATTTAATAACAATCAATTATTACATTGACTTATTGAGTGGTTTTCATGGAGCCAACCCTAAATTTATTACTCTTAAGATTAGGACAAAAACTCTGTCCACATAATTAAGTCAATCGATCATTTTAGGGTTAACACATTCATTATTGTTATGATGATGATGATGATACGATCTATATTCTGAATTTATTTGGATTCTAATTTTGCTAAGCAATTCCCCCTTCTTAACATTCTGTCCAAAATTTGTTGACCTTGTAGCTGTAATTTTTTTTTGTTATAGAATGTCTATTGGGCCCTAGTTGGAGGCCCAAATAGGCCCCATCTCCTTTATTGGTAATATTACTCGATTCTTATTTTCTTATTAGAAGTGTAATTTCACTCCTTATAGTAAAACGACAATACCATGATTATACATCAATATCTAGCAAGAAATAACTCAATGAAATTTCTTACGCAGAAAAAAAATTACAATTATTATTATTTTTTACTTAATTTAAGATTATTTGGAAATTGTGGAATTGAATGATTGTATACGTACGTAGGTGGCAAATTTTTTCCCTTTGTACCAAACGTTATTGGGGGATCCATATCATATCCATTGGTAGATAAACATTTTGTAGTAAGAAGACACGTGTTAATTTGATTGAAACATATCATGACTTTTGGCAACTGCGTTTCTAACAAAAAAAAAAAAAATCGTGTCGTATTCATGTGTGATTCCCCAATTGCATATGGTCATATGGAGAATTTAATTTAATTTTGAAGTATGTGTTGGACTGTAGCGTAAATTTATAGAAGGTAGATAGACATGCAGAATGGAGGGTGGTGAGTTATCGAAAATGGGGTAGGTGGTTACATGCATAGGGCATGTTACTATGTTAGATTGTTAGCGACCCTTTTAATTGCCTTTGTCACTTAACTAGAAAATTATCAATAATCCCAAATAAATAATTAAGTTCAATAAGCCGTGTGGATAAAATTATAATTTAAAATATATAAATTATAGCTGCACAAATTAGAAAAATAACACAGAATACTAGAGGTAGTAAACGGAAAAGTTTGCTCCGTTCCGTCCTGCTCAACAAAGCAGTCTTAAATTTTTCTTTTGTTCTATTTAATGGTAGACTGGCGTAAAATTTTTAAATTCACAATCATTTTAATAAATTTATAATTTTTAAAAATATAAAAAAATATAATTATAAATATGTAGAACTAGATAAAATATTAAAAAGGGGCAAAAAATATTTACACAATAAAATAAGATTAAATAAAATTTTAAGGGGGACTAAACTGAAATTTATATATAATTTATATGTAAAAAATTAAAATTAGGGAGGTCATTGCGCCATTTTCTATAATGTAGCTCCGCCCTTGTCGGGTTCGCCTTGACCCGGACCTAACCCTAAATAATAATCGGATGTATTTTTTAGACCCTTACCCAGCCATTGACCCCGTGAAATTTTACTACTTTCATATCACACTAAAATCGGGTCTAAAACCTGTGAAATTCAGGTCTTGATAAACTTTATGTCAAAAACATACTTGTTAACGAAAAGTTGATATTCATATTTAAATTTGAATTTGTCTATAAATTCTAATTTCATGCTTCTTTGATCTATTTTATAATTTAACAAATGTAATTAAAAATAAAATAATAAGTTTATAATTAATATAACAAAATATTAGAATTAATTTAAAGCATATATACATGTTTTAGTCTCCTTATGATACACATGAGTCGGGTGAAGCAGGGTCTGCTTTGAAATAATGACCGAGTCTATTTTTGAAACCTTTACCTGACCCTAAATCCGGTGAAATCACACCAAATTAGGCCCCAAAATGTTCGGATCTGAACTGGGTCTTCGGTCTGGGTTGGACCATGTACACCCTTATTCAAAATATATAATTAAACATCTTCAAGTTGATAGTCAATAAAATATAAAACATAATCTAAAATATAATTTAGAACATCTTCAATTATCATCTTCATATTCTTGTAGATCAATAACATCATAAAAATTTGTAAAAAAAAAAGGTCCTGACAAACAAAAAAAAATGCATGGCCTGCCGTGCAAGTCCGCCTCGCCCCGCCGAAACCCACATATTAGGCGGTACGGGTTAGACGTGCTTTTTAAGTTTGGCGGTTTTAAATTTCCAATCTAGCCCGTCTTTTTTGGCGGATTACGCGGGCCGCCGGACAGGTTTTGACCTGTTTGTCACTCCTATATAATGCATAGAATTTAATTTTAATGAATTGTCGGTGTAAATAATTTTACATATGCATTTAATTACATAATGTCACATCAATAAAAATAAATATTTTTTATATTGACTACATGAACAATCATTCAAAAGAAGAGATGTAATTATACAACTGTATAAAATATTTTATACTATCAGTATATTAAAATTAAACTCATAATACATATGGTTCATTTTTAATAGAAAGTAAAAAATGATATAATTGTCAGAATATTAATTAGAATATATTTATAAATATAAAAACTACACTAGTCAAATCTTGTAACAATATTAAACTGTAAAATTAATGCTTACTATATTTATTTATTATACTCGTCCTGTTATGATGGTAATTAGTTGGAATTAATTAATCACTTATTTTACTTGTATCAAATTTTAACACATTTTTTTAGGCTAATCAATGATTAAAATAATTAATTTTTAAGAATAATGAAAGAATTTTAATTTGAATACATGAAGTTAAAATGGTAAAAAATTAATTTTTTTTAAATACTTAAAGTATTTTATTTTGTGACAAAAAGGAATAAAATGGGATATGCCATTTTACTTTAAAAAATTTGATTAAAAATCCAATTTTAGTGTAGTAAAGAAATTCTAAATGTGAAAGTTATTCACTTTTGTAAAATTTGTCTAATGCTTATTTTAAATCAAATAAGATTGTAATAATTTATTTAAAAGTGATCTAAAAGAATAAAGGGTTTAGATAATATATACCATAAGAATAAAGGTCAAAACTACAAATAATAA
>NC_029794.2:130957805-130969975 GCF_000816755.2 Arachis ipaensis
ATACCCATCACATCATCAATAATTTTATTAACATTAACGATTTTTTAATTTTTTTTACTAAAAATATGAACTCTTTAGTATTTTTCTTTTTATTTTATTACCGAAAAAAGAGTACGGTTTATTATCAACCGCCCCTCTACTACTTGATCTACTTCTTCTTCTTTTTTTTACTGAATATACAGAGGTTCGAATCCGCAATCTCTTAATTGAGTATGAAGAGACTATGCCATTTTAGCTATTATTGCTTCTTAGCTACTACTTGATCTGCTTACATTTAGCTACATGTATTAGTTTTATATATATTTTTTCCTGTATGAATGAATATGATTATTATTTGGTACAAGTACAACAACCGCTCCTATATTGCATGCCTATTAATTCCATTAGCATCATGTTGCAATCAGAGCCACATTTTCTTTCTTTTTGTTCTAGTCTTGAAGCCGAAGTCCTTATTGCTATAAAATGATAATCATCAAAAGACTATAATTTATATAGTGGTATATATTATTGCCCGTTAATTCTTATATTTGGTGTGAACAACATTATATTGCAACTACCCTTTTATTTGAAGTTGCGGCAATGGTACGGTCATTATCATCCAATGTCATTACCATATGGCCCTCATTTCTCGTATATTTTTTATCGAAAATATTTGTTAATAAAAAAAATTAGTCAAAATCAGCTAAAATTTATTTATTTAATATTTATTAATTACAACTAATAAATATTAAATAAGACAATAATTAATAAATATTAAATAAAACAAGTTTTGATTATTTTTTTATATAAACATTACCCATTTTTCATCTTGTCATCATCACTATACATTTTTGTCTTTTTAATTCTGTATTTTTTTAATTTTCTGCAAAGTTTTCCTGCTTAGTTTATTTTTATTCAAGTTTGTTCTTTTCTGTTCTTGTTGTATTCCAAATTTCTATGGAGTTTTCTTGTACTTGTAATCACTTCGAAATTCAGTGAAGTTGTTTATCTAATTTGCAAATCAAAGTTGTTTCCTTTCCTTGTTTATTTTTGGATTCTGCAAAGTTTGTAGCTTCTTTTATTTCATTGATAAAGTAAAAACTTTGATGCATGTAAAATTGGTACTCGCAAGAAGAATATGTTTCGCTTCCAGATATTAAATTTAAAACCATTCTAGATGTTTGCAATTGTTAAAGTTGTCATTGATTTCAATATATGTTCAATCATTTATGTTGTTAATTTGTCATGTACATGTTCTTGAATCCTTAATTTGATCATATTTTATTTTCCATCATGCATGTAGAATAAAATAAAATATCAAATTTGGTATAAAAATAAATTCTAAATAAATAAAAACAAAATAATATTTGAACTTCAAACGAGCATCTTTGTAAAACTTACTTAAGGTTATGAAAATCGAACCGATCATTAGTACGCAGATTACTATCTATCTAACAAAATTCTGGAAACTATCTTACCTTAGCATAAATATGTGCCTGTCAAGAATTTAAAACGCTAACATATAAGTTTGTTAAGATCATATCATATCAAGCATAAATGGTAGATTAAGCTTCCTGATTCAGTTATGGAATCCCAAGAACTAGTTTTGCCTTAACCATCAGTTTTTTCAGTCTTTTTGAGACCTTCTGCTTGCATCTCTAGGAATATGTTGTATATCCGGAATGTACTTTATGATCCTTCTCCCTGTTGAAATTGAAATTCAAAATAAGGTATCAGAAAGCAAGATTTTGTAGTCATTATTGCTGGTTTCCAACTTAGAAAACAAAAAGGGACCATAAAAAAGAGGCACACACTCTTTTCATGTGCTTGGTATCTCTGATGGAGTTTCTTCTTTGAGATTTCAAGTTTCTCATCCAAGTCTGATGCCTGTGGAAAGAAAATGACACATGGCTTTATGTAACATTAAAATTCCAGTTTTCTGTTTTCGCTTCTTATATAAAGAAAAAGACACAGTTGTGTTCTTACTTGGCATTTTAGAGCAGAATTTGACCTATCATGAGCTTTCTTCTTGTCATTCTCAAGTGAATTTGTTTTCTCATTTGGTTCTTTCAATGCAGACTTTTGGAGCTTTATGATAGGGAATGACTCTGATAACTCTTGCCTCAGTGGCAACTCCACTTTTCTTTTGTTTTCTGCTGTTGTGAGTTTCCTCTGCCTTCCATGAATCATATCAACACCACTGCTGTTGTGTGAAGGTCTAAAATCTCTTGGATTGTTTGCAATGGTGATTTGTTGTTGCTTTCTTTTTCGGAGTTTGTTGCGGCGGATTGATGCTGATCCTTCATTGGTAGGTTGTTGCACTTCCATTTTATTCTTCTCTTCTGTTGTTGGAATCCTTCTTTTCTTGCTTTCATGAGGCTTTTCAGGTTCACTGCTAACTTTAGGATCTGTTTTTGCATAAAGAGAAGCACACAACCTTGTTAATGGGTTTCAATTCAACCAGAATGGAGGGAAACCAATACTTTTAAGGTTGTTGACTCACTTCCATCTTCATCTAGTTCCTCAAAAAACTTCAACCAGGAAAGAAAGCGGATCGTCGCGCCATCAGGAGAATAGTAAGAACAAAAAACAGAATTTTATTGTTTTCGCTTTAATGCTGACAAGCTTAAATAATTGTGCAGATTTACGTACGGTTAGAAGTTCTGATGGAGGCATAGTACACACTAAAGCTCCTTCATCCATTGGAGGAATAGGCAATGCATTTTCATCCAAAAGGGTGGAAGATTCAGGGCATTCACTACTCCTTTCTGTGTAAATTTGTGTAAACAAGGTAATCTTATAATCTAGCTAGTATCTAATGCAATTTAAGTGAGCTACTATTAATACCACTAACCTGAAAGTGCAGCATAATCAGCATCACAGTCCTTTATAATCCTCTTAAATATGCTGCAATGATATTTTATCAGGTATAGTTTCATTTGAAAGAAACTACATTTCAACTATACTAAGAAAATCTTAGATAAGTCTTCATATAAGTCCTAATCATAGACTCAATAGTTATCAAAACTCAGATAATAAGGTTGCAAGGACAAAGGTGACATGACTCATACTTAGTAGTCTTCCTTGCTGCTTCAGTAACCTTCCTTGACCAGTGATATTGAAGAACATTCACTGTAGGTCTAATATTTGTAGCCTGAAGAACACAAATTTTGAGAAATATAATGTTTTTTATGGAGAAGGGAAGGAAGTGAGAGATAAATAAAGTCATGATCTATTGCCATCATTGTTGGATATGAAAATTTAGTATTAAGTGCTTCATAATCTGTTAAGAAAACTATTTAGTAGTATTGAATTGGAATAACTTGTAGAAATTTGTGCAATTATAAAACCTAAATCTATGCATACTTACATGTATCTCTCCAACTGATTGAACAATCAATGACAGCACCCTTAACAAATTTATTATCTCTGTCTCTGTCTGTTAAAACAAAATCCATTCAAAATTTAGGACAAATTTATGATTGAAAGTAGACAAGCTTTTTAGAAGAACACTTCAAATTGTGATCATTGCATATATTAGCTATCCCATTGCAAAGTTTCATCTCAAAAAATTCTAGTACTACCTCAGTTATGTTTGTTGTGGTTTTTGAAATGTATCACACAACTAAAAAGGGATAACTGAAAATAGAGGAAAGGAGTTTATTACTTACAAAAATTGTATAAATTTGGGTGTACTAAAATCTTATTTTCATTTTCTGTTTTTATTTTTCGTGTTATCGATTACACGAATTTTGCAAAAATACATAAATAATGAGAAGGAAAAAAAAAATTTTTATTGTTATACTTTTTAGTAGAATTTGAACGTAGAATATACAAAAAATGAAATGAGACGCAAAACCCATTTTGAGCATAACAATTTTTATTAATCTCAGCACAATAAGTTATAATCACTAACCTCTTTGTGATGGTTGTAAAGTCTCTCCTTAATCTCCAAAATATGCCTAATATTATGGTACTCATCCTCAATCCTATTACCCAATTCCTCAGTTTCTTCAATGGTGTAGTTGCTAGTATTTTGGTTAAATCCAATTACCTTTGTATCCCCAACCTTATCATTATTATTCCCTCCATCACGAAGCTTATTACTATTAGCACATTCAATTTTGTCACCCTTAACATTATTATTTGAGTAATGGTAGGTTTCACAGACTTGAAGAACAGAATAAAGTTTCTCCATAATCTTACTCCTTCGGTGCCTGAACATTTTGGGATAATCTAAAGCAGCCACATCAATTGCATTGTGGATTACATCAAAGATGCTACATTCTGCACCCTCAAAATATTTCTTCCACTCTTGATGGCTATCAGAATTCATGGGGACTAAACAAAATTAAATCTTTTCCAAGAAATAAATAAAAAAGAATTCACCTTAGGGAGATTCTGCTTCTGGGGTACTACAGATTGACACAGACATATAGATCAAAATCTACCACTGATATAATCCAAGGGATAACAACAAGACTATACCACAAAGTAATAAAAGTGCAATAAGAAAACTATGATTGGGAAAATAGAGATTCACCATTTGGTGATTTTCATCTGATGATGCTCTTTTGGTATGTCTAGAGTGGATTCTGTGCTATTAATGACATTAAAGAGTTTTTCAATTCATTGACACAGGACACCGTTTATGGAAAAGTTACCATGTAGTGTGGCCTAAGGATAATATGGGAAAGATGTTTTTGAAGCATTTGAAGCTACATTTTCCATCGAATGACTCTCTTCATTCTAATTTCTAAGAGTGATCCTTCTGGTTCTGTATGTTTCCAAAACAAATATCACACTCTTGAAAAGGCTTCAAAGTTCAAACATAACACTCGTGCGAGGGAACTAATTTTTGTCATAAACAATGTTTCATGTATTAAATGGATTTTTTTTTCTAAAATAAAATAAAAATAATAATTATTTTCCAAAACCCCATTTTTTAACTTTAATTTCTCAAATACGATTTTTTTTTATTTAGAGCAAGTTCGGCGCACTCCGGCAAACTCTATAATTTTGATAGAGTTCGCCAATCTCCGACGAAAAACTTCACTCTAAATTCTAAAAAAAATAGCTAACTCAAATTCTTAAACTTCACAATGCACAATGACAACTATTGGAATTTTTAAAAATTTAGAAGAAGTTCGCTAGAGATAAGGCTCACAGTAACCCAAACAAAATATCGTATTCCTGAAATTAAAGTTGGAATATTGGATTTGGAAAAATAATATTTTTTTAATTTTATTTCAGAAAAATCCCTGTATTAAATATTTAGTTGACTTCTATTTATTGTAATACTCTTTTTAAAATTCTTGATAAGGTTATTCTGCTAGCCCCTCTCAGTAATTATCTTTTTAGCCTTTGCTTTCTTTTTAAAAGTCAGCTTGTTTATTATTATTACTAGTGCATTAATATTAATCCACAATTTTATAAATTAAATATGAATAAAAGATTATGGGTTCAACTCTTGGTGTTAAATTTTTTTATATAATAAATTGTATATGATAAAGGGTATCAAAAAAAATTGTGCACTAAATCCCCTCCAATCNNTGTAACTTTTTTTCTTTTTTATAATATTTAAATGATTTTTTTTATTCTGACTTAAAAATATTTGAATTTTATGTTAATTTTTACAGAATTGCTACACATCCAAAGTATTTTTTCATCCAAGTTTATCCAGTAGATCCAATACCAACAAAAATTGAGCGTCATTACACGCGCTTTTTATTCTTCTCCTCCCCGCGATTCTTCTTCTTTTCCCTTGCGCTTCTTCTTCTTTCAAATACACGAATACATCCTCTTCTTCTTTCAAATTCACGAATACATCCTTTTCCTTCGCGCATGCAGATTCTTCTTCTGCTTTTCCTCCTCCTCTTCTTCTTTTTCTCCTCTTTTGTTATCGTCATTACCAACAACACTAACATTTTGTTAATGGATTATTTTTTCAATCGAATTGAATGGAATGCAATTGTTAAATTGAATGAATTGAATGGACGCAAGTGTTCTGAATTGAATTGAATTGATAATCTCTAAATTGTAGACACATTTGTTTTGAAGTTGATTAACGTGTTCGATTCATTATGGAGAAACCTATTTTGAATTTGATTTTATATAATGGATAATGTTCCGTTCATTTAGTACTATACAATTGTTTCACCTTAATAACATGTTCGGTTAATTATGAATTGAATTGAATGGACGCAGGTTTTCTGAATTGAATTGATAATCTCTAAATTGTAGGCACAGGTGTTTTGAATTTGATTTTATATAATGGATAATGTTCCGTTCATTTAGTACTATACAACTGTTTCACCTTAATAACGTATTCGGTTAATTATGTAGAAAGTTATTTTTAATTTGATTTTATATAATGGATAATGTTCCTTTATTTAGTATTATATAATTGTTTCACCTTAATAACATGTTTGGTTCATTATAAATTGAATTGTGTTGAATTGAATGGACGTATGTGTTTTGAATTGAATTGAATTGATAATCTCTAAGAGGAGGAGAAGAAGAAGGAAAGAAGAAAAACCTACGTGTGTAAATTTGGAAGAAGAAAAAGAAGTTTGCATGTATTTCATTGAAAGAAGAAGAAGAAGAAAGAGGAGGAGAAGAAGAAGAAAAGAAGAAGAACTTGTGGGTTGAAGGAAGAAGAAGAAGAAATACGAAGAAAAGGATAAGAAAAAAAAAAAGTAACGCATAATTTAAAAAGTTGTTACAATAACTTGGATAGATATGAATAAGAATTTTACTTTGATGTATAGTTTTATTCTAAATTTCTAATTAATTTTTAATAGGAATGCAATTGAAGTGCTACCATTAAGGAGTGGTCTTATATTGATAAAATATTGAAGTAAATAATAATAGTTCCTTTTCGGCTTTTCCTTCAAGTATATAGATTAAAATGAAACCTACGAATTAATCTGATAGAGTAAATGCATTTGTCATGTGAAGGATACCTTTCCTTTTTTTGTCATTTGTCTACAAAATCTTATTTGTATTTAAAATAGTTAAAATATTATTTTTAGAAATTTATTTTCCAAAGCAATTCTCATATATCATAAATGGCAAGGTCATAGCATTTTCTTTTTCTCAATACAACTATAACACCAACAACCAAAACAAAAAAATAACCAATTAATGCAGTTGAGAATCCGATAACATAAAAGTGGATACAAAATTTAACACACAATCCTGCAATTGAACAAGCACCTAGCAACCATCATTAGTGCTTTGCTAACTCGGAAAAATCTTAAACAAGGGTTGTTAACTTATTATATTGAATATAACTTGAGAATCCAATTAACCAAAAAGAATAGAGATTGCATGAATAAAGCGATGCAGTAAAATACACTACCCAAAAAAACCTGATCTGGCGAAGCAACTATTTTTTTTTTTGGCAAATTATGCCCATAGATTTAACACAAAAGGACAGACTTCGAATTATATCAGAGTTCAATTCCATCATCCTATTTACTATTTAGTAAACCACCAGCATCACCAGCTGAGATTAATCCAACTCTTTAGTAATAGAAATTTGATAACTAAAGAAAATGGACAGACCGTTCTGCTTGCAGGGGCCTTAGGGTTTCAGGTGCAGGTGTAAATATCACGACCACCACCACGGTGTATTTCATGGAGCTATGATGGAATGTGGCTGTCCAGGAAGAGGCAATGGATCGTGTCCATTGCATTAGACAAAAAGAGGCTGTGAGGATTGTTAGATTGGTTGTTCGGGATAGCATTGAGAAAAAGATGCTGATGTTGCAGGAGGAGAAGAAGTCATTTTGTAGCCTGAAGTATAAAGATCTAAATTTCCTTACGTCCATAGAATGACTTCCCCTCTTCTCCTCGTGTAACATCAGCATCTTTTCCTCAATGCTATCCCGAACAACCAATCTAACAATCCTCACAGCCTCTTTCTGTCTAATGCAATGGACGCGATCCATTGCCTGTTCCTTGACAGCCACATTCCACCATGGCTCCATGAAATACCCCGTGGTGGCCGCTGTGAGATTTACACCTGCAGCTGAAACCCTAAGGGGCTTGCAAGCAGAACGGTCGGTCCATTTTCTTTAGTGTCTTGAAATTGATCAATAACACCAGCCCTCTGTTCAGCCGTCATCAAGTCTTGAAACCAGCCTCCTTCAAAGGCACTTCCAATAAAAGTAACACCTTGCGATATTGTGAAAACACAATCGATTTTGCTGTTGGCTTCTGTTCTCTTGATTCTTTGAGAAATTTTATCAACGCAGATGTTTTGGAAGATAACTCTTCATCCGATGATGAGGATGAAGAGGTACTATCAGCTCTAGAAGGCTCGATTGGGGCTGAGAACAAGTCAGATTCAGATAGAGCTCTACGGCAAAGAGGACAACGGGGGGATCCGCTGGATTGTATAATTCTCAGAATACAGACTCGGCAGAAGATGTGACTACAGCGGGTGATAACGATGTTTGCTGAAGGAGAAGAGCAAATTGGGCACTCATAAGCTTCACATTCTTGCAGCGTTTCAAGTAATCTTCGCAACAACAGTGGGTTATTGGAAACATCTGCTTAAAAACAGTATGGTTAGTAGAATATACTAAATGTCATTTTTACCTCTTCTTCACAATTATCACCGAAAATAGATATTTCTATCTGAATCAACATACCAAGACATCATTCATATTGTGAAACCAGGAGCCGAAAAGAACTGTGTATATTCTTTAAAATGTTTTAAGGGAGATTAAAACGAATTCATCCATATTCCAAGATTCAAAACACTGAGCACTCTGGAATTTCATAAAAAGAAATTAATTGTACATCAGACACTAAATTATGTTGAACATTCTGATTCTAATACTGCACTAATCCAGAGAAGTGCCAGTAATTTTCGGGAATTATGACTCAGTCTACAGTGGTAAGTTTGGTGTCTCTTTAAATTTAAGGATCAAAAGTTCAGCATCATGCGTTAAAATTTTGTGAAAATCCTGTTCTCAGGTTTACACTTCCATTTCATGAGAAGGATGTAAATTTACTATAATAAAGTAAGCGACGATCTTGAAGCAGTCACATGGAATTATGGATTATGGAACAGAAAGAGAAAACATGAAAAAGATTGATAAATTGATATAGGAATCTACTAAGTAAATATCTACTGTCTACTGTGTGACAAGGAGAGTATATACCTTCAAGAGTTAAACGGAATGTGTTTGCGAGATCACTGGGGCACAATGCTACATCAGCACAGACTTGGCAAAGA
Source organism: Arachis ipaensis (assembly GCF_000816755.2). Lineage (NCBI taxonomy): Eukaryota > Viridiplantae > Streptophyta > Magnoliopsida > Fabales > Fabaceae > Arachis > Arachis ipaensis. The sequence goes on from NC_029794.2 coordinate 130,967,035, forward strand.
TGCAAAATGGTACTTAGTACAGCAGGAAACTTAACTCTTTTGGTATCCTTCCTCATTAAATGCATCACTTCACCTTTTATCCAATTATATACTTTACGTTCTTCTTCATTAAGTTCAACATACAGAATCTCAATAGTTGTTGGTGGCACCCCTAACAATTCATTGTCTTTTGTTCTTCTTAACAAAATTGCCTTCATCAATACATGATGAAACAAGTTGGTAAAACAATCTGAAAGACCGAAACCACTTATACAAGAAACAAAAACCCAAAACACCGAAGAACAATCAATGAAGTTCATCCAGCCCAAAGCCAGAGAACATTGAACACAACTACACAAAGAAATAAGAAAAATGGAAGGCAATATTCCACAGATTTGACCAAATTCTTCACAGCAATACAATCTTAACTCTTCAGTCTCAAGTAATGTGTGGAACAGGTTTAAAATACATGTTATAAACAAATAATGTGCTGAATTCAGCTTAGGCTAATGACGAATGTAATGAAACATAATGCAGCTTATTATGCAATGTAACACAAAGCAACAAAAAGCTTTGATCGCAACAATGCAACACAATTCAGTGGTATGTGAATTCCAAAATATAAGAAATAAAGAAAGATTCATACCTCTAGGCACTGGTGGCCGCTGTCGAGGCCTTGATTTATGGAGCGCTGAATGAACTGGTTCCAACTTTCTCTATTGGAGAATGGTTCAAAATCCAGGAAACTCATGAATGCAAATGCGTCCACGTAGCTATCTTTGGTGGGTGTGGTGGTGACAGCCCACCTCCTTTTGGAATTAAGGTGCATCACCATTTGCCTTCGCCCGGCTCCTGAAAGTTTTATGCCCTCAGCCTAATCCAAAATAATCCTATTCCAAACAACTCTCTTTGCCGGCTACTCGGCCCTTTTATTCTCCAAAGCCAGTGTAGTGTAAGTAGTGAGCACCAAATCGTTAGCCATCAACTCCTCAGCAGCCTTTGTCCTTTTGTTACCATAGTACCTCAAATAAGACGGTGAATCTGAAAAAATGTGATCCTCCAATTGTGAAATCCAAATCGACACCACCGACATTGGACACACAACCAGGGTTGGACCGTTACCTTTATCAAGCGTCACAAGAGAGAGCAAAGTGAGAGTCTTTCCGAGCTCCGTTTCATCAGCAAAGATCCCTCCCTTCCAAGGTTCTAGCATTTTGCAACCTACTCTTTTTTTTAAGAGGTTCAAAAACTCCCCCTGCATTCTCCACCGAAAACGGCGGAAGCTCCTCGCTTTCCTCTCTGTTAAGGAGCCACCATAGCCCTTCCTTCTTGTGCTGCAGAAGCCTCTTCCTCACAATGCTTTCGGGAGGCTCCAGTGCTTTACGATCAGCAGCCAACTTCTTCTCGAGGTCTCTGAAAATGTAGTCCACTGCCTTAAATCTCTTAAGGGCAATGGTTTCCTTAGCCGCAGGCTCCATAAACTCGTTGTTAAGTGGGGTAATTAATTGGCAGCTGCGGATATATTGGGTGATTAAGGAAGAAAGATTGAGACTGGTGAAAATTAATATCTTGCAGGTGATACTTAAGCGGCGGGATTTGTCTATGGACGTCGGGACGACGGCTTTGAGGAGGGTGGGAAATCCAAGGTCCATGAGAGGGGAGAATATTTCGGTAACTGCAGTCTTCAAGGTGCCGAGTCGCCAGGAATGCTTGTTGTAGACGTGGATTACGTTCTCGTACTCCAGGACAAACCTCGTGCTCTCGGAACCATGGACATTGCCGGAATCATTCATGACTACGAGAGCATGAGGCTTGTTAAGAGTCTGAGAATGTAATTCATGTCTACAACAAGCACTCCCGCCGACTCGGCACCTTGGAGACTGCTGTTGTCGAAATACTCTCCCCTCTCATGGACCTTGTAACCCCCATCCTCCTCGAAGCCGTAATCGCGGCGCGCATAGACAGATCTCGCCGCTTAAGTATCACCTGCAAAATATTAAATTTCCCCGTCTCAGTCTTTCCTCCTGAATCACCTAATACATCCGCAGCGGTGGCCACCAACTAATTAGCCCACTTGACAAAAACCACTGCCTTGAGAGATTTAAGAAAGTGGACTACATTTTCAAAGACCTGGAGAAGATGACGTCGTATGATTCATAGCCAACCCCCCTAGTGGGACAAGGCTCTATTGTTGTTGTTGAAATATCATGCACAATGAAGAAATACCATTCCAAATCCCTAGTAATCAGCTTCCACAAGTCTAAAAAACCACATACAAATGAGTTTTAAGATTCTAACAAAAGAAAAAACAAAAGACTTACAGCACAAATTCTAAAGGTTACCATTTATCAATCTAAGACTTACTGTTGATTATTTTTAAAGGTTACCATTTATCAATCTAAGAGAAAAAGAAACACACAGAACAGAACCTAGCCTAAACACATTTACCGCCAGGCGCCAGCAAGTTCTGTTCACAGCAACAATAAAATGGCTAATGATATTCATATTCTGTTAACAACAACAATACAACACAACTTTAAAGAACGCAAAGAATAGAGAAAACAAACCTGTCCGAAAGCGATGGGGAGGCAGCAGCGAGGACAAGGACGCGACGAACGACGAGGACGCGACGGAGACGCACAGGAGCAAGGACGGCGCAGCGTCGGAGACGCACCGGAGCCGGCGATAGAGACTGAGAGACTTGTGAGGAACAGGGAATTAGGGTTTTAGGGTTTCGCGCTGAGGTTCCCGAAGGGAGAGTGAGAGTGAGAGTGGGTCGGATGTAGAATTGAGAGTGAGAGTGAGAGTGAGTCTGTTGGAGTCCGTTGGAGAAGAGTGAGAGAGTCCCCACACGCGCATTTGAAGAAGACAGAGTTCCGAGGGACTGAGAGTCCAATAATAACTTACCATGTGGCAAGTTTTTTAAAATAAAGAAAAAAAGACAACTCAATTTCTGATTTTT
>NC_029794.2:130970264-130987013 GCF_000816755.2 Arachis ipaensis
TTTATATTTTTTTTTATTTGGGTCTCTATACTAATTTTTTTTGTTAGTTGAGTTCCTATCAAATTAAGCTAATTACTGCTTAAAAAGGACTTAATTGAAAAAAAATTGGTGCAAGGTCTCAATTAAAAAGAAAAAAAGTATAGAAACCTAATTGAAAATTTCGCAAAACTATAGGATTAACAGAATAATTAAATCTTTAAATCCATGACCTCTTCAAAATCTGGACATATCAATTCCTAAAAAGTCTCATTTGTTCAATTTTAAAAACTCTCTCACGTGTACATTTGTATCAATCAGGTCAGTACAACAGAAATAGCGCTTGATTTTTTTGTTGAATCTAATAGACCCAAGTGAAAGAATCAATATGTCTAAATTTTAAAAATATTAAAAATTTAAATGTATTTTTAAATTTTCAAGAAATTAAATGTTTCTCTAAAATAAATAATTATAAAAAATCATAATTAATTAATTAAATTTAGAAATTAATATACGAGGATTATTATATGTTGGTGGTCTTCACAAAGTATTTGACCCGATGAACAGCCAAGTGTTTGTACTTTTTTTTTTCTTATTTTTTATTGAGTTTAGTTAATAGAGTTAATAGTAAAATTCGTCTTTTGAAAGATTATTTATTTTTTAAATTAGTCTTTAAAAATTTTTTAGTCATATTAGTTTTTGAAAGATAACACGTAAGTCAAATTAGTTCTTCTGTTAGCTAGATAATGACGTGTCACGTTAACTATCACGTGACATAATAACGTAGTAAGTTAATATCACGTATCACAAGATAATTGATTGACGTGTTAGGTCAGTAACATTTAGTATGTCACGTATCAATTAACATGTAAAAAAATCTTCAAATTTGTGTTATAATCAGATTAAAAATCTATGTAAAAGAGATGTTTCATCATTCATGTATAATTTTCATGAAAAACAAAATCGAAAACAATAATTCTGTTTTCTCATTTAAAGGGTAGTTCAAAAAATCCATTTTTTTTCAATAGCTTATATATAGTATGTGAAATTCAATTTTCAAGAAAAGAAAAATTGCCGTTCTAATGAGAACGGTTTAATTATAAATTTATTTTACCATGTTTGAATTTATTGTCAAATTATTATAACAAAAAATAAAATAAAATAAAAGAGAGTAAATAAAAAATGTATGTGAAGAGAACAAGTGATCAAAATAAGTGAATTAAAATATACACATTAGAATTTCAAATTTATTATATAAGAAAAAAATAGAAAAATACACAAAGAATAAGAGCTTGTTTCTGTGAGTTTTTAAGAAAAGATCTTTTTTCGAGTTATATTTTTTTAAAAGATCTTATGAAAAAGTAGAAGTAATTTTATATTTGGGTATCTCATGCAAAAAGATCTTTTTATTTATTAATTATGTTTGGGTATAACAATATAAAAGTACTTTTTATTTATTTATTACATGAAAAACATCTTTTTTAAGAGAAAAAAATCTTTTAAAAAAAATATAAATTACAGCTTCTCAAAAAAGATGTTTTTTTTATTTTTCTGGTGCTTTTATTTTTACTACTAGAAATTTGTCAAACTAAAAAAAAATTTATTGAAAAAAGATTTTTTTTTATTAAAATAATGGCGCTCAAACAAGTAATAAATGTGATGACAATAAAAGAAAAATAGAGAAAGATTGAAAGAAATTTAGTGAGAGTAGTGAGAAATTTGATGGAGGTAAGACGAAGAAATTGAATCGAAGGAATGAAAGAATAGATTAAAGGGTGGAGACCTAGTACAATAATGAGTTGGGTGCATAAAAAATGTCAATTAACAACTGACTGCTCTACCACTGAATTATTGAGGAACAACAAAAAATTTGATCTCATAATATATAACTAATTTGGCGTATAAAAATATGGTGGTGGATTCTTGTGATGTATACATTCTTTATATACATTAATTATATCATAATGCTTGATAAATATTTTAACTTTTATCATAACATTAGTATTCTCTCTAAATTATATTTAATATATATTTAAAAGAAAAAAAATAAAAATATAGATTAAAAAAATAAACAGTAAAAATTTAAAACTAAATAAAAAATATGTATATAATAATATTTTTTATTTGAATTATATTATGTTGTTAATTTTATTTTTTGTATAACAGAAAGGTAGAGAAAAATAGAAAATGAGAGAAAAGAGAGAAAGATAAAGAAGAAGAATGAGAGAGGGAGTTTGATAATTTTGGAAGTTAAGAAAAAATTTTTATTTTAATTATAATGAAAAATATCTGGTGACACATTTTGATTTGTCAAATTACTAAAAATATAAATTATAAATTATATATAGAATGAGAAGGATAGAGAAAAATAGGAAAAAAAAAAAGAAAGAGGTAAATAAGAGAATGTAAGAAGGAGGTTTACTAATTTTGAAAAAAAAATATTTTCTCTCAATTTTAATAAGAGTGTCATACGACACATTTTGGTTATTAAATTAGTTAGTAATATATAAATATAATATATAATATAGCTATATTTAAAGTTTATTTTTAATTTAATTTGCATGCAATTAGAGAATATTATGTTGTATATTTTGATTGTCAAATTTGTAATTAGTCATTGATAATGATATATAAGAGGGATAGAGTGAAGGAAGAAATAGGAGAGATAGATAAAAGGAGAAAGGGAAAAACTCTTTAATTTTAGAGGAAAATATTTAATTTCAATTGCAATGAGAAAATGACATGTGACACATTTTTGTTATAAATTTAGTAATACTAATGTATGTTCCTGTATCCTGTACATAGTAATTTATAAAATTATATAAAAAAATTTATTAAAAAATTAAATTAAATATATAATAATAATTATTATAAATATTTTATAAAGTCATAATTAAAATATTAAACAACTATTAGGAGTTAAAATCTCGCTTTGTATGTGTAATAATTCATTAGCTAGCAGTAAACCCTTAATAAATAGAGCATCAATACGCGGTTAGATTTGGCAGGAGTACCCGAATATGGGGGTATCCGACCCATCCATACCTAGTTGGGGAGGGTAATAACTTGATCCGAGTCGGGGCAGATTTTGCTCGGGACAGGACATAGTTGGGTTTAGGGTATACCCCTGGATATATACATATAAACACTTTTTAGGAATTAGAATTTGCCTCACATCACAGCTTCAATGATTTACAGCATGCTAGAGAAATCCAGCCATCCTCACCCAGAGTTTTCTTCTTCTCGGCTTTACAAAAAATCTCATAGCTCTCGTCATCGTGGTTGCTGAGCCCATCACCACCTACCCCTTCACCCTTCACAACTCATGTCGCCGTCGCTGCTTATCCCGTTACCGTCGCTGTTGAGTCCGTCGCCACCTTTCTCATGCCGAGTTCCTTTTCTCTAGGCTTTCTCTCATTGTGAGTCTGTTAAGTTCTTCTCTTCTTCTTCCACAGACTCATTACTTAGTCGCTGTCGCTATGAGCCCGGGCATTGCCGTTGCAGTTTCATCTGAGTCTGTCACCGAATAAAATAAAATTTTTATTCAAGTTGGACCAATTGAAAATAGCTAGACATGCATGAAATCATTTTTGCATGTGATTTCTAAATTTTCTCTCCAAATTTGATCCATGTGGTTGAATATTTTATTATGGCGATCATCCTCTCACATTGTCTGTTAAGTTCTTCTCTTCTTCTTCTACAGATTTATCACTTAGCCGCCGTCGTTATGAGTCTGTGCATTGTCGTTGCAATTTTATGTAACTCTGTCATCGAATAAAATAGAATTTTTATTCAAGTTGGACCAATTGAAAATAGGCATGCATGAGATCATTTTTGCATGTAATTTCTGAATTTTCTCATCCAAATTTGATCTATATGGTTGAGTATTTTAGTATGGCGATCATCATGGTTTCGTTGCGACACTAATGTGATAAAAGTTGTGATAATTTCATAACTAATTAATATATGAGACAGACCAGATTATTAAAATAATCAGAAAAATAACATTCAGATGTGCACATAAAGTTTATAAGATGTGATTATCTCAGAAAAATATATATGTATAGTCCAATTGGAAGATTTATAAGAAATTATTATTTCTTAATATATTTATAGGCAATACATATATTAATTATAATCACAAATTAAGTAATTTCACATTAAATAACTTATATAACAGTGATTTTATTTATTGTCATAAATATTTAATTAAATAAGTAATTATTACTTTTTATTTAGATAAATGAGATTAAAACCAGAGATTCTATTTTATTTGTATTTTAGGGTTTAATAAGTGTCACACTCAAATATAAATAATGACTTCAGAATTTTGGTCCCCAACACATCAAATCCGCCTCCGTAGCTCTTTTCTCACAGTGGAGTTGTGATTCAGCCCTATCAAAGATGCAGAATATTTTGGTTGACGAAGATAAAAAAAATCACAAGAGCCAAGCTCTCTAATCTCAATCATGCTCTCGAATGAAGGGACGCTTTCGCTCTCTCAGTTATATTTTTTAATGATTTAACATGGAAGATTTTGAGGTTGAGAAACCCTAAAATTTTCATATAAAATAGAATTTGCATTCAATCAAATGATGATAAATAATTTTATTGAATTAGATTATATTAATGTGATCATTGGATGATAAAATTAACTTAGGATTTCAACAAATATGACAAAAAATATTATATTTTTTAGTTAAAAAGGCAAAATATCTATAAATATATTTTTGTACTTTAGCTTTAGATTTTTTTAAAAAAATTGGTAAGTTAATAGAATCAAATCATATTTCTATAACATATATAAGAATGTATATTACACATAAATAAAAAATGTTAGGTGTAATAAGAACAAATACATAAGTTAAAGTAAAATTTAGAAAAATAAAAACTAATAAAATATTGAAGAAAAGAAATATAGATAGAAGATAAATAAAATTATTAGACGGAAGAAAAATAATTTAATAAATTTTATGTGTATATGAAAGAGGAATAAAAAGAAGATATACAGTACCTTGTTTAATTTAATAAGATTTATGAAAATAAACACATAGAATAAGAGAATAAAAAAAATAATAATAAATTTAATATCTGAATTAATATCTAAATAAAAAGTAAAAAAATAATAATAATCTATTATAATCTTAATCTTTTAATATAATATTTAAATGATTTTCTTTTTATATGTTAATTTTTACAGAATTGCTACACATTTAAGTATTTTGTCATTTAAATTTATTCAAGTAGGTCCAATACCAACAAAAATCACTCTCATTAAAAGAGCATCATTACACACGCTTTTTCTTCTTCTTCGTGCACGCAGATTTTTCTTCTGCTTCTCCTCCTCTTTCTCTTTTTCTTCCCCTCTTTCGTTATCGTCATCACCAACAACACTAACATTTTGCCAATAGATTATTTTTTTAATTGAATTGAATTGAATTGATAATCTCTAAATTGTAAGCACAAGTGTTTTGAATTTGATTTTATATAATGGATAATGTTCTGTTCATTTAGTACTATACAATTGTTTCACCTTAATAACATGTTCAGTTCATTATGAATTGAATTGAATGGACGCAGGTGTTCTGAATTGAATTGATAATCTCTAAATTGTAGGCACAAGTATTTTGAATTTGATTTTATATAATTGATAATGTTCCGTTCATTTAGTACTATACAACTGTTTCACCTTAATAACGTATTCGGTTCATTATGCAGAAAGTTGTTTTTAATTTGATTTTATATAATGGATAATGTTCCATTCATTTATTATTATATAATTGTTTCACCTTAATAACATGTTCGGTTCATTATTACTTGAATTAAATTGTTTTGAATTTAATAGACGTAGGTGTTTTTAATTGAATTGAATTGATAATCTCTAAGAGGAGGAGAAGAAGAAAAACCTACGTGTGCAAATTTGGAAGAAGAAGAAGAAATCTGCATGTGTTTCGTTGGAAGAAGAAGAAGAAGAAAGAGGAGGAGAAGAAGAAGGGAAGAAGAAGAATCTGCGCGTTAGAAGAAGGAGAAGAAAAACGAGGAGGAGGAGGAGGAGAAAGAGAAGTAGCGCGTGATTTAAAAAGTTGTTACAATAACTTGAATAGACTTAGATAAGAATTTTAATTGGATGTAGAGTTTTATTCTAATTAATTTTTAGAGTTAATACTCAATTTAGTCCCTGAACTTGCACGCGAGTCTCAATTTAGTCCCTGGAGTTTTAATTACCTCTATTTAGTTCGCAAATTTTATAAACGTGCCTCACATTAATCCCTGTGATGATTTTTAGTTCAAAAACATTAATGGAGCGTTGAAATGAACAATCAAATGCCACACTAAAACTTGTAAAATGATATAGTTTTTGTTTTGGCATTTAAATAACTCAAAAATGATGTAGCATCATTTATTTTGTTAGGTAAAGTTTCAATAAACACCACTTATGATGTTGTTTTTGGATTATTTGAATGTCAAAATCAAAACGACATCATTTTACAGTCTAACGTGGCGTTCGCCTATCTATGACAGCATTCTATTAATGTCTATACGTAAAAAATTGTTTCAAAGACTAACCTAAGTTATGTTCGCAAAATTTGAGGACTAAATAAAGACAATTGAAATTTTATAGACTAAATTAAGACTTGTATACAAATTCAAGGACCAAATTGAATATTATCTCTAATTTTTAATAGGAATGCAGTTGAAGTGTTACGATTAAGGAGTGGTCTTAAATTGATAAAATATTGAAGTAAATAATAATAGTTCCTTTTCGGCTTTTCCTTCAAGTATATAGATTAAAATGAAACTTACGAATTAATCTGATGGAGTAAATGCATTTGTCATGTGAAGGATACCTTTCCTTTTTTTGTCATTTGTCTACAAAATCTTATTTGTATTTAAAGTAGCTAAAATATTATTTTTAGAAATTTATTTTCAAAAGCAATTCTCATATATCATAAATGGCAAGTCATAGCATTTTCTTTTTCTCAATAGATCTATAACACCAACAACCAAAACAAAAAAAATAACCAATTAATGCAGTTGAGAATCCCATAACATAAAAGTGGATACAAAATTTAACACACAATCCTGCAATTGAACAAGCACCTAGCAACCATCATTAGTGCTTTGCTAACTCAAAAAATCTTAAACAAGGGTTGTTAACTTATTATATTTAATATAACTTGAGAATCCAATTAACCAAAAAGAATAGAGATTGCATGAATAAGGCGATGCAAGTAAAATACACTGCATAAAAAAACCTGATCTGGCGAAGCAACACCTTTTTTTTTTTTGGCAAATTATGCCCATAGATTTAACACAAAAGGACAGACTTTGATAAAGTTCAATTCCATCATTCTATTTACTATTTAGTAAACCACCAGCATCACCAGCTAAGATTAATCCAACTGTTTAGTAACAGATATTTGATAACTACATCGTTTTAGAGGAACAAATGGAATTGGTATACCCTACCTGTTTAGGAATCTACATCAAGTAAAGCCAATATTTCTATATACTATTTCTATCAAATTAAAGGTCCTCACAAACTGATTAAACCTAAAATTTACACATGCAAGCAACTCATTCAAAATTGGAGCAATGGAACCATCATTCTATGGACATAAGGAAATTTAGATCTTTATACTTCAGATCTTTATACTTCAGGCTACCAGAATGACTTCCCCTCTTCTCCTCCTGCAACATCAGCATCTTTTCCTCAATGCTGTCCCAAACAACCAATCTAACAATCCTCACAGCCTCTTTCTTTCCGATGCAATGGACGCGATCCATTGCCTGTTCCTTGACAGCCGCATTCCACCATGGCTCCATGAAATACACCGTGGTGGCGGCTGTGAGATTTACATCTGCACCTGAAACCCTAAGGCCTGCAAGCAGAACAGTCGGTCCATTTTCTTTAGTGTCTTGAAATTGATCAATAACACCAGCCCTCTGTTCAGCCGTCATCAAGCCATCAATGCGCAAAGTCTTGAAACCAGCCTCCTTCAACGTCACTTTCAATAACACTAACACCTTGCGAAATTGTGAAAACACAACCGATTTTGCTGTTGGCTTCTGTTCTCTTGATTCTTTGAGAAATTTTATCAACGCAGATGTTTTGGAAGATAACTCTTTATCCGATGATGAGGATGTAGAGGTACTATCAGCTCTAGAAGGCTCGATTGGGGCTGAGAACAAGTCAGATTCAGATAGAGCTCTACGGCAAAGAGGACAATGAGGGGATCCGCTGGATTGTATAATTCTCAGAATACAGACTCGGCAGAAGATGTGACTACAGCAGGTGATAACGATGTTTGCTGAAGGAGAAGAGCAAATTGGGCACTCATAAGCTTCACATTCTTGCAGCGTTTCAACTAACCTTCGCAACAACCGTGGGTTATTGGAAACATCTGCTCAAAAACAGTATGGTTAGTAGAATATACTAAATGTCATTTTTACCTCTTCACAGTTATCACAGAAAATAGATATTTCTATCTGAATCAACATACCAAGACATCATTCATATTGTGAAACCAGGAGCCGAAAAGAACTGTGTATATTCTTTAAAATGTTTTAAGGGAGATTAAAACGAATTCATCCATATTGCAAGATTCAAGACACTGAGCACTCTGGAATTTGATAAAAAGAAATTAATTGTACATCAGACACTAAATTATGTTGAACATTCTGATTCTAATACTGCACTAATCCAAAGAAGTGCCAGTAATTTTCGGGAATTATGACTCAGTCTACAGTGGTAAGTTTGGTGTCTCTTTAAATTTAAGGATCCAAAGTTTCAGCATCATGCGTTAAAATTTTGTGAAAATCCTGTTCTCAGGTTTACACTTCCATTTCATGAGAAGGATGTAAATTTACTGTAATAAAGTAAGCGACGACCTTGAAGCAGTCACATGGAATTATGGATTATGGAACAGAAAGAGAAAACATGAAAAACATTGATAAATTGAATATAGGAATCTACTAAGTAAATATCTACTGTCTACTGTGTGACAAGGAGAGTATATACCTTCAAGAGTTAATCGGAATGTGTTTGCGAGATCACTGGGGCACAATGCTACATCACACAGACTTGGCAAAGATGCAAAATGGTACTTAGTACAGCAGGAAACTTAACTCTTTTGGTATCCTTCCTCATTAAAAGCATCACTTCACCTTTTATCCAATTATACACTTTACGTTCTTCTTCATTAAGTTCAACATATAGAGTCTCAATATTTTTGGTAGCACCCCTAACATTTCATTGTCTTTTGTTCTTCTTAACAAAATTGCCTTCATCAATACCTGATGAAAAACAAGTTGGTAAAACAATCTGAAAGACCGAAACCACTTATACAAGAAACAAAAACCCAAAACACCTAAGATCATTCAGCCAAACGCCAGAGAACATTCAACACAACTACACAAAGAAATAAGAAAAATGGAAGGACAATATTTCACAGATTTGACCAAATTCTTCACAGCAATACAATCTTAACTCTTTAGTCTCAAGTAATGTGTGGAACAGGCTTAAAATACATGTAATGTGCTGAATTCAGCTTAGGCTAATGACTAATGTAATGAAACAGAAAGCTTTGATCACAACAATGCAACACAATTCAGTGGTATCTGAATTCCAAAATATAAGAATTAAAGAAAGACTCATACCTCGAGTCGCTTGTGGCAGCTGTCGAGGCCTTGATTTATAGGGCGCTGAATGAACCAGTTCCAACTTTCTCTATTGGAGAATGGTTCAAAATCCAGGAAACTCATGAATGCAAATGCGTCCACGTAGCCATCCTCGATGGATATGGCCGTGACAGTCCACCTCCTCTTGGAATTGTGGTGCATCACCATTTGCCTTCGCCCGGCTCCTGAAAGTTTTATGCCCTCAACCTGATCCAAAATAATCCTATTCCAAACAACTCTCTTTTACCGGCTGCTCGGCCCCTTTGTTCTCCAAAACCAGTGTAGCTTAAGTAATGTTAACCAAATCGTTAGCCATCAACTCCTCAGGAGCCCTTACCCTTTTGTTATCATAGTACCTCAAATAAGACAATGAATCTGAAAAAATGTGATCCTCCAATTGTGAAATCCAAGTCGACACCACCGACACTGGACACCGTTACCTTTATCAAGCGCCACAAAGAGAGAGCAAAGTGAGAGTCTTTCCGAGCCCTGTTTCATCAGCCAAGATCCCTCTCTTCCAAGGTTCTGGCTTTGCAGACCTACTCTTTTTTGTTAAAAGGTTCAAAAACTCTCCCCTGCTTTCCACCCAAAACGGCGGAAGCTCCTCGCTTTCCTCTCTGGGCGGAGAAAGCAGGGAAGTTTTTGAATCTCTTAACAAAAAAGAGTAGGTCTGCAAAGCCAGAACCTTGGAAGAGAGGGATCTTGGCTGATGAAACGGGGCTGAAAGACACTCACTTTGCTCTCTCTTGTGGCGCTTGATAAAGGTAACGTCTCCTGTGGCGGATCTTGGCTGATGAAACGGGGCTCGGAAAGACTCTCACTTTGCTCTCTCTTGTGGCGCTTGATAAAGGTAACGTCTCCTGTGGCGCTTGATAAAGGTAACGTGTCGGTGGTGTCAACTTGGATCACAATCGGAGGATCACATTTTTCCAGATTCACTGTCTTATTTGAGGTACTATGGTAATAAAAGGGCAAAAACTGCGGAGAAGTTGATGGCTAACGATTTGGTTATCACTACTTACGCTACACTGGTTTTGGAGAACAAAAAGGCCGAGCAGCCGGTAAAAGAGAGTTGTTTGGAATAGGATTATTTTGGATCAGGCTGAGGGCATAAAACTTTCAGGAGTCGGGCGAAGGCAAATGGTGATGCACCTTAGTTCCAAGAGGAGGTGGGCTGTTACGGCCACACCCATCGAGGATGGCTACGTGTACGCATTTGCATTCATGAGTTTCTGGATATTGAACCATTCTCCAATAGAGAAAGTTGGAACTGGTTCATTCAACGCCCCATAAAAGGAAGAAGCAAAGCACGGCCACTCACCTTCGACGGAGACACAGACGGCAACCACGGCAAACGGCAAGCTGCTCCAACCTCCAAGCCACGAAGAGAGAAGCCAGTGGACGACGTGCCGAGCTACCTGGGTTCTGGACCTGGGGAAGAGGAAGAAGCGGAGGCGCCGAGAAGGGAGAACCTGGGGACGACGGTGGCAAGGAACCTGAGGAAGAAGCGGCTAGGGTTTTGCTTCAAAGGGCTCGTTCATGAATGATGGGGAAGGGGGAGGGTTTCACGCATAGTTGTAAGAACCGAACCGGTGATCAAACCGGTCATGTTACTGGTTCATTGGTTTACCAGTTCAACCGATAAATCACTGGTTGAACTGATAAAACCGGTTCTATGTAAATAAAAAAATATAAAAGTAACTTCCCTTTTTTCATTATAATAAAATGTTTATTTAAACATATTCTAGTGTTAATACATATGTTTAGTTGTGTATCACAAATAATATCAAAGGTTGATCAATTTCAACTTACAAAAATTCGTCTCATATGTACCAGTATGTACTATGTACCAAAGGGCATAGAATATGGTTGACGAATATCATGTTATGAAAGAGTTTAATCAAAGTTAAAATTCAAACCCAGCAGCCAAGCTTCTAATCTACAAAATGCTAAAACCTTTGATAATAATTTGCATGGTAATAGAAATACCATAACGGTAAATAACACAATACCTATAACTAAATCCAAGTAGGGCAACTTATTAAGCAACTGGTATATCGCTTCTATGGAGTAACAACCTCAAGCCTTGTTTGGTGCTTCTCCAACTTTCTGCAGCAAGACATGACAAGATGAGTCCTAAGCAAGTTGATATGATGCACAGAAAATCCGAAAATAAAATTTGTGAATGATATATGAATGCTAGAATATGCATTTAGCCTAATCATGCCAGTCACATTTAGCATATCTAACTGAAATTCAGAACCTCATAAACTAGGTTGGTAATTTCATGAATTGAAGAAAGAGAACCCAAACTTAGAAACCATGCCAATTACAATTCAGTAATAATATATCTTCGTGAACATCTTCCTAAATATTCTCCTGATTTCTAAATAGTGAGAACATAAAAAGCACTCGTTAGTTTCTTTGTTTATAAATTAGAAGGATAAATAATTTCTCATTAAGTTTTTGTAGATTTAAATGTAAAAGCAACCATAGAAACTTTATCAAGTAAAATCATGAGAAGAAGATAAATTGCCCCGCAAATTCAGAGTGTAAGAAGTAGTCACAAAATTGAATTCGGACTTCCAATGAAGGTAAAATTATGTACCTCTTCTTTGTTGCCCTTGCCTCTAGTGAAGAACTTGCAATTCCCATAGATGAATGCGCCCCACCCAGCCAACGAAACAAGCACAAACTGCAATGGCAGAAGATTCAGAAATATTTAAAATATTACCATAAACAAATATCAGGGAAACAAGACAATGAAGTAACTAAAAATATAACATAAATATAACACCAATAAACAGAATTTCATAATCAAGAATTAACAAATATATCATAAATAGAATAATTAAAAAACCAGAGATAATGCAGAACGCAGAGAAGTGAAGAATGAGCAATGAGGAGACCACCAACCTGTCCGATAGTCCGAGAGAGGACGCAGAGGACGGAGAGGACGCGATGACGGCGACGACGACGACGACGACGACGTGGAGCCGCGACGAAGGGGACGGCTTGCGACCCAAAACGCGACGGTGAGGTGAGGTTGAGATGTCATTGGAGGCGCACCATTTTCCGGCGAGATGAAGAAGACGACAGGCCCGCGGTGAGTTGATGTGAGGTGAGGTTTTCTTCAACTACGTTGTGATGAGCAGATGAGGTGAGAAAGATTGAAGGAGGGTTAATGCCGTTTGCCCATTTAGGGGATTAGGGTTAGGGGGAAGGGGGTTAGTTCGGTGTTTTCTTTTTTTTTGGAAAAGGGGAAAAAATTCTCGAACCGGCCGGTTATACAAAACCGCCGGTTCTCCGGTTTTTGTCAAAACCGAACGTTTCAAACCAGTTTTTTCCGGTTTTATTTCTTATTTGGTCAGAATGACCAACCGAACCAACTAAATGATCGATTTATCGGTTTTTTAGTTGAACCGGCTAGTTCAGTCCGGTTTTACAACTATGGTTTCCCGAATGGAATGGGCGAATGGCTTAGGCTTCAGCTCCTTGCACGTTTGGTCTTTCTTTTTTTTTTTTTTTTAAACACAAAACGGTGTAGTTTTCATATAATCGGCCGGTTATCAATATGATCCAACCGACTGGTTTTCATTCGGTTCAACAATTTTCTAACCAGCAGTCATTAGTAATGGATCGGACCGTTTTTATTGTTGGTTTCTAATTAAACTAATTCGACTGATCAGTCCGGTCCGATTTTCAGAACCATTGGTACTATGGTAGAATTGTTTGGAATAGAATTATTTTTGATACGACTGAGGCCTGAGGGCATAAAATTTTAAGGAGCCGGGCCGAAGGCAAACGGTGATGCACCTCAATTTCAAGAGGAGGTGGGCTGTCATCGCCACACCCATCAAAGATGGCTACGTGGACGCATTAGCCACGTGGCAAGTTATTTTAAAATTTTTCTTTTATTAAAGATAAAAAGATTCGAATTTGCAATTTTTATGTAAATANNGAAATTAACACGTACACTAAAGGAGGATTATTATGTGTTGGTGGTCTTCACAAAGTATTTGACCCCATGAACAACAAGTGTCTGTAATTTTTTTTTTCTTATTTCTTATTGAGTTTAGTTAACATGTAGATGTTAATATTATTACTAAACCATTTGTTCTTAACTTCTTATTTATATCTTATTAGACCCCATCTCCCATATTGGGTCCCCACAGAGTCATGGATTATTTATGTTTAGAAATTAGAAATTCCAACATCATACGATTCATCTAAACATGCAATTGCATTTTATTCAACAAAAGTGGGCAATATAAGTGTATAATAATATTCCAAGTGTATAAAAACCTTCCTCTAGGTTTGAACAGATTGGTACAACTAACACATTCTCAAATTATTATTCTACACACTTTTTTTTCTTCGTATTATTGCTCGTATAGAACACTTGGCCCGTTCATGAAAAATCGGGTTAGCATCAATATGAAGAGCACTCTGATTATCACAATATAAAACTGGTGGGCGGATAGGAGAGATGCGTAAAAATTGTAACACATTTAGTGTCCATTGAAATTCATAAGTTGTGTTGGCAAGTGCACGATATTCTGCTTAAGTGGATGAACAGGCAACGGTAATTTATTTTTTGGTCTTCCAAGAGACTAAAGACTGCCTAAGAAGAAACAATAGCCTGTTAAAGATCGTCGAGTGTCAGGACATTCGATTCAATCAGAGTCACTAAAGTCAAGAAACTGAATTTATGATTCTCTTTGAAAAAGAAGTCCTTTGCCGGGACTAGTTTTCAAATATCGTCACACATGCTTGGCAGCTTGAAGATGAGATTTAGTAGGAGATGCCATAAATTGACTTATTTGTTGAGTGGTATACATGATGTCTGGTCGAGTAGTAATGAGATAGATAAGACGCCCAACCAAACGGCGATATACAAAAGGGTCAGATAGCAGGGGACTTTTGTCTTAATATAGTCTTGTGGTACTATCCAGGCAGATTTAGCACCTAATAAACCAGAATCCTCCAAAAGATCAAGACAATACACAGTCCTCTTGAGCTTTGCTGACATTGATGGATAAACCAACCAATTCAGATCCTAAAATCCCTTCAACCTCCTCTTCCACTGTGAATAATCAACCTTCCAATTTAGCTCAAAACGATCTTCTTCGAATTGCCGAGCTGCCTCCCTGCTCTGTTCTAGATCAAGGAGAAAAGGCACACCAGCAACTTCATCAGAAGTCTTTTGGGACCAACACTTTTCTTTCATGATACTTTCTTCCAATAAAGACATTCGTCCTTCAAACCAACTTGGGCCTTTATCAAGTCCAATTACTCATTATCTTTGTTCTTTCAGTACTTTTTCTATTGTTAATAATTTTTCAAATTGAGATTCATTCTTGAATACTTTGATCATTGATTCTGGTGCCACAGATCACATTGCATCAAATTTATCTTAGGTTCACTTCTTATACACAAATTTCTCTTATTATTGTTCATTTACCAAATGGTTCTCAAATTACTGTTTTTTATAAAGGCATTGTTCAATTTTTACCATCTTTAGTTCTTCATGATGTTCTTTATTTATCTAATTTCAACTTTAATATTATCTCTATCTCAAAAAGTATTTCAGCACTCAAATGTGTACTCATTTTTTCATCTTCTTCTTGCACTTTACAGAACAACAATTTGAGGATGATTGATTTGGGCAGAATGAGAGAGGGATTATATGTCCTTAAACCCAATTTTTGTAAAAATCCATCCACTACACATTCCATAAACTTCGTCAAATCCCCACTAATTACAACTTTAAATACATGGCACAAAGACTTAATCACTTATATAAATATTTTTCTTTTATTTCTATGCATCATAATGAGGCTTGTGATGTTTGTCATCTTTGTAAGTAAAAGAAACTTTTATTTTCTCAAAGTTTTAATAAAGTCAATGCAAGTTTTGATTTATTACATTTTGATATTTGGGGTCCGTTTCGACAAAATTCTATTCATAATCATAAATATTTTTTTTATTATTGTTGATGATTTTAGTCGCTTTACTTAGGTTATTTTATTAAAATCAAAAGGAGAAGTGTATAATAATGTAAAGAATTTTATTACTTTAGTTGAAATAAAATTCAACTATAAAATCAAAGTTATTCGTTCCGATAATGGACTAGAATTTATTTTACATTATTTTTATGTTTCAAAAGGTATTATTCATCAACGTAGTTGTGTTGAAACTCCTCAACAAAATGAAAGGGTAGAATGCAAGTATCAACATATTTTGAATATAGCTCGTGTTCTTATGTTTCAATCCAATTTACCATCATCTTTTTGGTCTTATGCTATTATACATGCTGTTATTTACTTAATAGAGTTCCATCATACGCAATTAATTTTAAAATACCATTTGAGATTTTATTTAATCATCCACCAAATTATCATGACGTTAAAATTTTTGGATGTTTATGTTTTGTTTCTACCTTAATGACAAACAGATCAAAATTTGATCCAAGAGCAAAAAAAACTGTGTTTATTGATTTTCAACATGGTTTTAAAGGATATGTTGTTTATGTTTTAGAAGATAAAAGAATTGAGATTTCTAGAAATGTTATTTTTTATGAAATAATCTTGCCCTTAGCTACCAAAAATATCTAATTCCATACACTCAACCCAACATTGCCAAACACGCCTTCTCAAAAACAAAATTCAGTTACTCTTCCAGTTGGACCCTCATCCATACCCATTGACCCACTTCCATCCAATGCTTTCTTTTCTTCAACAATCCCTCTTTCTTCCTCACTGCCGTGTCCTAACCAATTTGAATCCATGACCCCAAATCTATTTCAAGTCGTATAACCTCTCCTCTTTCTGCAATAGACACTAACCCACTATCACCTCTTCATCCCACATCACCTTCCTCAACACCTGAGTAACTCCATTCTCGTCATTCCGGCCGACCTCTCCGACCTCCAGCATATCGCTCTGATACCATGATAAAATTATGAAAGAATAAGAAAAGAAAAGATGAAAAATATATTTTATATTTTTTGATTGATTGTTGATTGATTAAATTGTAAATTATGAAAGTAAAATTATATATATATATATATATATATATATTAAAATATAA
>NC_029794.2:130987126-130989925 GCF_000816755.2 Arachis ipaensis
TGAATGTTGGGCTAAATTTGTGAGTCGCGAGACTTTTTTATTATTATCATGGGTTAAGATGGAAGAGTGATTTAATACTCAAAATTTTAAATATAAATTTAAACTTGTGTTATAATCATATTGAAAATCTATGTAAAAGAGATGTTTCATGTATAATTTTCATGAAAAACAAAATCGAAAACAATATGTTTTCTCATTGAAAGGATAGTTCAAAAAATATATTTTTTTTTCAATAGTTTATATATAGTATGTGAAATTCAATTTTCAAGAAAAGAAAAATTGCAGTTCTAATGAAGAGGTTTAATTATAAATTTATTTTACTATGTTTAAATTTATTGTCAAAGCTATTATAACAAAAAATAAAATTATTTTATTTATCTTAATGGGAGTGAGAGAGCGAGAAAGGTGGGAAAACACTGGATGGAAAAATAATGGGAGGGGTAGCAATAGCCAAACAACCAACCACGGGAAGGATCCTAAAATTTGGAACAAGGAAGAGTATCATCGATTGGAACTTGATGCTTTTTCGATCTTTGTCGACAATCTTCTGATTGATATATCAAAACGGAAACTTTTCAGTTTGTTCAACTGGACGGGAAGGATCATTGACATCTACCTGTCAAGGAAGAATAAGAATGGACAGATCTATCTGTTTGCTTTTGTGTGATACACTACAAAAGGAGGAGTTTTGAAGGTGATTGCTGAAATGAATCATATGGTGGTGAGAGAAAAAAGAATCTTTGTAGCAGAAGCACAGTACAGACGAATCCCTGAACCGAAAGATGTTAAAGGAAAAGAAGTGTAGAGGAACTCAAGACGAGGCGAAGAAGGGAGACCCCGCAACATAAGGATTCAAGGAAAGTGGAAGAGAAGGTAGTAAAGGCTTCGAGAGATGAGACTGTTAAGGACCCAAATAAGAACGGATGGACTAAGAAAATAGAGATTCCAGTTGCAAAAGATAATATCATATGGTTACAAAGGAGCATTGTTGGAGACACAAAGAAGATGATCAACTTTGATGCACTCCGTCAAAAGATTCATAATGAATGCCAGTGCGTAACGCATGTATGAGAATTGGGCGCATACAAAGCAATGCTAACGTTTGACACAATATCCAGTGCAGAAGAAGCGTACACATTCAGAATGAATGAGCTATTAAAGTTGTTCCACATGGTATGGAGATGGTATGAGAGTGAGAGAAGTGAAACAAGAAGGATATGGTTGGAGTGCTACGGAGTGCCAATGCATGCTTAGTCAACGGAGACTTTTACCGAAATAGGAGATTAATGGGGGGAGGTAGTGAAGTGTGATAGCTTAACGAAAATATGTAGCTCCTTTAGTGTTGGCCGTGTCCTGATCAATACATATATGTTCGACATGATTAACGAATGGATTCACGTCACTGTTGGTATGACTGGGTTTGACGTTCTCATGAAAGAGGTAGGTGGAGAGGTGTATCGAGATGAATGTTTTCCTGGGAGAACAGGTTGAATACGTAGATAAATGCACAATTATCAGAATAGAAACGCATAATGTTGATAAAAGGAACAAAGCTAGTAGTGGCGCGGAGCCGATGATGGCTAGAAGTGATCTGGTGGCGGAGATTACGGTACGGCGGTGGAAGATTTGGACAGGGAACAACACAAGGACAAAGTTGGAATTTTACCGACTAAATTAAATGAATGGAATTTTCAAAACTCAAATTGCCGTTACATGAGTGAGAATTTAGTGCTAATTGAAGGAAAGGAGAATAAATTGGTGGCATTTGCAGCTCAGCAGGAAGAAGATTCGGAGTACACGATCTCATGTAATTATGAGGAGATTTGTGATGAATTTCCAAAGGCTCAAGCCAGGGTTCTAAGTGGGCTGGTGCAAGAAAAGCCCAATGGCCATAACCGGTTTGAAGCAGCACGGGGAATAAGCACGACCCAGCAGAAAAAAGGATAGATTTGGGCTGGAGGAAGCGGGTAGGGTTGGCTTGGTGGATCAGGCGACCCGGTTGAATGAGAACGCGCATACTCTATTATGCTCATTCCCAGGTTTATGAAGGCGTCGAGGGGGAGCAAGAGGGAGTCTTGGGTGGAAGCACTGACCTCGAGGGTGACTGTGGCGGGGAGCACAGACTGGGGAAGGAACCGCATCACACTGGGCGGACGGCTGGAGTTATTGAGGAAGGGCAAAGTCCTGCCATGAAGATGGCAGAAGAGGGCAGGGGTGGCCTGGCGAATCAGTGGGCCAGGTCGCAAGGCTATGCGAACGCTCAGGTGCGGTTTTCCCAGGACGCACAAAGTCATGAGCGAGAAGACGGGGGAGTCTCGGGCGGGCATGCTATCCAACGGGGAGATTGTTGCATGGCGTACGGTTCGGGCATGGAACCGCAGCGGGCTGGGTGGTCGGCTGGGACTGATGAGGAGGAGTGTCGCACTGCAGCGGAGAGCACAAGACGTGGCCATGAGGAACATAAACAGGTTGAGGAGAACGTCATATCTGCTACTCAAGTAACTAATCAAAAGAGGCTGACTAAGGAGCAAATTGACTTGGGAGGGATAGGACCAAATGCAGGGATACAGAGACAATATGAAAGCAGGGGCGGAGCTTAGTTCAGATAAGGGGGGCCATGGCCCCCCAAACTTTTTATAAAAAAATTAATAGTACTTTTTCAAAAGATAAAAAATAGTTCAATTGACTTAAATATTTTACTATGATTTAAAGTATCCAATAAGTTCAATAAGCAACACTCCCTCTATCTTTAAGTTCAAATATAAAAAATTAGATATTTTTATTTATTTAATTTAATAT
>NC_029794.2:130994071-131003944 GCF_000816755.2 Arachis ipaensis
TACACGATCTCATCGATCTCATGTAATTATGAGGAGATTTGTGATGAATTTCCAAAGGCTCAAGCCAGGGTTCTAAGTGGGCTGGTGCAAGAAAAGCCCAATGGCCATAACCGGTTTGAAGCAGCACGGGGAATAAGCACGACAAAAGGATAGAGAAGATTCGGAGTACACGATCTCATGTAATTATGAGGAGATTTGTGATGAATTTCCAAAGGCTCAAGCCAGGGTTCTAAGTGGGCTGGTGCAAGAAAAGCCCAATGGCCATAACCGGTTTGAAGCAGCACGGGGAATAAGCACGACCCAGCAGAAAAAAGGATAGATTTGGGCTGGAGGAAGCGGGTAGGGTTGGCTTGGTGGATCAGGCGACCCGGTTGAATGAGAACGCGCATACTCTATTATGCTCATTCCCAGGTTTATGAAGGCGTCGAGGGGGAGCAAGAGGGAGTCTTGGGTGGAAGCACTGACCTCGAGGGTGACTGTGGCGGGGAGCACAGACTGGGGAAGGAACCGCATCACACTGGGCGGACGGCTGGAGTTATTGAGGAAGGGCAAAGTCCTGCCATGAAGATGGCAGAAGAGGGCAGGGGTGGCCTGGCGAATCAGTGGGCCAGGTCGCAAGGCTATGCGAACGCTCAGGTGCGGTTTTCCCAGGACGCACAAAGTCATGAGCGAGAAGACGGGGGAGTCTCGGGCGGGCATGCTATCCAACGGGGAGATTGTTGCATGGCGTACGGTTCGGGCATGGAACCGCAGCGGGCTGGGTGGTCGGCTGGGACTGATGAGGAGGAGTGTCGCACTGCAGCGGAGAGCACAAGACGTGGCCATGAGGAACATAAACAGGTTGAGGAGAACGTCATATCTGCTACTCAAGTAACTAATCAAAAGAGGCTGACTAAGGAGCAAATTGACTTGGGAGGGATAGGACCAAATGCAGGGATACAGAGACAATATGAAAGCAGGGGCGGAGCTTAGTTCAGATAAGGGGGGCCATGGCCCCCCAAACTTTTTATAAAAAAATTAATAGTACTTTTTCAAAAGATAAAAAATAGTTCAATTGACTTAAATATTTTACTATGATTTAAAGTATCCAATAAGTTCAATAAGCAACACTCCCTCTATCTTTAAGTTCAAATATAAAAAATTAGATATTTTTTATTTATTTAATTTAATATTATTTTATATTTTATTGTTTATTTAATTTAATTTTTTATATAATAAAAAATAATAGAATATTCAATAAGTATTAATATTATTGTATTTATATAAATTGATAAAAAAATTCAATAAATATTATAAATTTTAATATTTGTCCTTCTAACTTCTTCTTTACATATTTTACAGGATATATATTCAAATTTGATATAAAATAATAATGAAAAATCAAAGAATTGATGCATTTTTTAAAAAGAAGGCTAATATTTAAGGAGAACATATAACTTTTACAATATCAACACCTGTAGATAGTTCTTCTACTTTAATGAATCACGAAAAAAGTGAGATACAACCTTTAAAAGTTCAAAAAGTTACATCTGATGAGTTTGTCCTTAATTTTTTGGAACGAGACCCTAGAAAACGACTTTAAATTTGGCAATATCACACAAACCAGAGAGATGAGATTAGACGAGCTTATCTTAAATGGGGTCCATATCAAAAGTATCTTGACAATTATCCTCTATCTGGCCCCCCAAAATTTTGTTTCAAGTTCCGTCACTGTAATGAAAGTATAGCTAAAATAACAAACACCGACCTTCAAGAAGGGAGGCAGGTGTCTAGCGGCACAAATGGCAGGCAGTCAAAGGCAGAGGAGACATTAGCAGTGGAGTTGGGTGAAGGATCAGGGGTAGGGGAAGAAAATGAACATGACGACTTCGTGGTAGAAGAGACCTGCAACGAGGTGGCTATGCACGAAGGTTCAACGACACACAAGGACACTCAAAGTCGGCATTGGGAAGAGAAAATGGCAGAGAACAAGGAGGCTTGGAAATTGGTGATAGAGTCAGGAGCAGTACCATGTAGCGATGAGGAAGACATCATGGCCATCGTCCAGGAACAGAATGAAGTAATAGTTTTGAAACGAAGGTAGTCGAAGCAAAAGGAAAAAATCAGAAGAAGTCGGCCAAAAACACGTAAGCATGTGTGTATTAATATTTATAAATGATCCTAAGTTCTTGAAATGTTAGGGGATTGGGAGGGGCGGCAAAATTGAATATGATAAAAAACTTCAAACATAAGTTCAAGATAGACATGTTGGGTTTGATAGAAATAAAAAAAGAAATGATGAATAAATATGACGTAATTGGGATTTAGGGAAGTGCTAGTTGGGAGTGTGTTAATTCTGTTGGTGCCTCAGGAGGCCTTCTGTTAATATGGGATGAATCTGTTTTTAAATTGCTGAATTCCTATAAAGGAGATAGGTGATTATGTGTAAAAGGAGTGATGACTAAAGATAATTTTCATTGTGCGATTTGTCTGGTTTATGGACCGCATGTGAGAGATGGCAAGCTCTTAATGTGGGAAATTTCAATGAAATTTTGCACATTGAGGAAAGAAAAGGGGTGACCAGCTTGCCAGCTTCTGCTGAAGAATTTAGAGCCTGGATTAACGATATGGAGCTGGTGGACTTGGCGCTTAATGATCGCAAGTATACATGGTTTAGAAGTCAGTCCTGCAGCCGCATTGATATAATTTTGGTCAACTTGGAGTGGCTAGATAAATACCCGGACACGCGCCTAAGAGGATGATCGAGAGGGTTATCAGATCACTGTCCGTTGATAGTAGAAGATTGAAAAATAGTCCAGAGGCTGAAACTTTTTCACAGTTTGGACTCATGGTTCATACATGAAGGTTTTCTAAGGAAGGTAAAGGAAGAATGGAGGGGGTCGGACGATGTACAGTTTTTAGATAAATTGAAAGCACTGTCAAAACCTTTGAGTAGATGGCACAAGTAGTACTTTATGGACATAACAGAGAAGATACAAAAGTTTGAGGACGAGATTAAGAAAGTGGACGATATGGTTAGCAATGGTGTACATGATGGTACAATAGAAGCAAGAAGGAAGGCACTGGTAAGATGCTGTGAGGTATGGTATACCAGACAAGATATACACTGGAAGCAAATATCTAGGTCTATGCATGCCAATGAAATGAATAG
Source organism: Arachis ipaensis (assembly GCF_000816755.2). Classification (NCBI taxonomy): domain Eukaryota; kingdom Viridiplantae; phylum Streptophyta; class Magnoliopsida; order Fabales; family Fabaceae; genus Arachis; species Arachis ipaensis. The sequence continues at coordinate 130,997,223 of NC_029794.2, forward strand.
GAATACTAGATACTTCCACAATGTTGCCTCAGCTAGAAGAAGGAACAACCAAATTGACTCTTTAGTGATAAATGGAAGATTAGTAAGGAATCATGCAAGGATAAAGGTGGCCACTAAAGACTTCTACAGAAACCTATACCGCCAAGAAGCCTCGCCGACCGTTAGCTTTTGGGATGGCCTAGTAAATCGGTTGGAGATGGAGGAAGCACAAGCACTAGAGGTGTTACCGTCAGTAGAAGAAGTGAAGCATGCAGTCTGAGAATGTGAATCATCTAAGGTCCCGGGGAGTGACGGATATAACATGAACTTTATAAAGAGATGTTGGGAGGAGATTGGAGTGGAATTTACTAAATCTGTGTTGAGTTTTTTTGAGACGGCGAGGTTACCCATAGAGTCAAATGTTACTTGGGTGGCGCTGGCCCCAAAGTTTGCGGGTGCAAAGGAAGATGAGGAGTGTAATGCCAGGGTTATATTAGTATGGTTGGGTGCGTCTATAAGGTCATATCAAAAGTGTTGACAAGAAGGATGAGGAGTGTAATGCCAGGGTTAGTTGGGGAATCGCAGAGTGCATTTGTCAAAGGAAGGCGGATACATGATGGAGCGCTAATAGCATGTGAGACTGTACAATGGCTAAAACTGAAGAAGGCATCAACAATCATTAAACTGGACTTCCAGAAAGCTTATGATAGAGTTAAATGAAACTTTGTTGACATTGTACTAGAGAAGATGGGGTTCGGTAGAAGATGGAGGGCATGGATAACAGAGTGCATTACATCAGCATCTATCTCCGTAATGGTCAACGGGGTACCCTCCAAATCATTGAAGATGGAAAGGGGACTTCAGCAAGGTGACCCATTATCACCTTTCCTATTCGTGCTGGTTGTAGATGTATTGAACAGGATGATCAGAGAGGCGGTAAGGAATAGGAGAATTGCCCCTCTATTAGTCGGTAGGGATAATATAGAGTTATCACACCTACAGTTTACTGATGACACTATATTGTTCTATCCTCCAGAAGATGAGACAATCAGAAATTACAAGAGACTTTTGAAGTGCTTTGAGGTGATGTCCGGATTGAGTATTAACTTTGACAAGTCTAGCTTGATACCGGTGAATTGTAGCCAGGAGTGGGTTGGTCGGATATGCCAAATATTAGGGTGCTAGGCGGCGAGACTACCAGTGAAGTACCTGGGCATTGAGCTAGGAGCAAACCCGAGGCTAGTTAAAACATGGAAGCCAGTAATAGATAAAGTAGAGAAGAAACTTAGTTTGTGGAAAGCAAATGTGCTCAGTAAAGCAGTAAAGTTGGTCCTTATCAAGTAAGTGATTAACAGTCTGCCTACTTACTATTTGAGTTTGTAAATGCCGGTTACAGTGGCAAAAAAACTAATTTCATTGCAAAGGAGGTTCTTTTGGGGGAAGGATGATGGACGCCCTGGGCTGGCTCTTGTAAAGTGGGAGTTGGTACAGGCACCGAAGAAATTAGGAGCGCTAGGTGTGGGGGATGCGATGATCCGCAATACCGCTTTATTATTTAAGTGGTGGTGAAGATTTTTTAAGGAGGATTGTCTATTGTGGAAGAAGATTGTGTGCTCCTGCAATAATCTGAATCCTGGACAGTTATTGTCTACTCAATCTATACCGACAAAAGGAGGCCAGTGGAGAGATATTTGTCACTTGCAAATAAAAGAGCAATATGTAAGACAAAAGATGATTGACGGACTGGCTATGGAAGTAGGCGATGACAGATCAACCAGATTTTAGGAACATACATGGTTACAGTCGGAAAAGTTGAAAGACCCCTTTCCGAGACTCTACTTGATTTCAAATAACAAAGGATCCGTGATTGGGGACTGTGGGTTTTGGGATGGGATTGAGTGGGTGTGGAACTTTCAGTGGAGGAGGGAGCTCCGCCAGTGGGAGAATGACAGCTTGAACCATCTTTTAGATACCTTGCAAGCTGTGAAATTGATAGAAGGTGCACAAGATAGAGTGGTGTGGAAATTTGATAAAAAAAGGCGTTTATACTACTAACTCATTTGTGCAGGTTCTGCAGGTACAGACGGTAACAAAAGACATCCTCATCTATAAGTTTACAAATGGAATCTGGAAAGGACTGGTGCTCCCTCGAGTAGAGTTATTTACTTGGTTTGTCCTTGTAGGTCGAATAAATACAAATGATCGTTTGAGTCTTTTGGGTATCACTGAATGAAGTAATAATGTCTGTGTTATGTGTAACAAAGAAATTGAAACTATACATCATTTATTTGTTACGTGTGAGTACGCTTGGCAGGTGTGGTACGCATAAATTAGTTATGTGGGTTGTGCATGGAGCCTCCTAGGATCCATAAAGGAGCACTTTGAGAGTTAGAGGACAATGCCCTTGAGGAAAGATGCAAGGAAAACATGATTAGTGGGGTTCTTTTCTGTTATATGGAATATCTGGCTATGTAGAAATGAGTTCATTTTTCAAAATAAGTCAACAGGTGTAGTGGACTGTGTTTCTGTTTTGTTGCGCTAAGGAAAGATGTCAAAGTAAACCATGTTGTTGATGGCTCTATCGGAAATGATATAGGTGTTACTATAGTTCATGTTATGTCTCTTGTACGCTCCACTTAGTGTGTTGAACTCGTTTCCTTTCAAAAAAAATAAAATAAAATAAAAGAGAGTGAGTAAAAAATGTACGTGAAGAGAACAAGTGATCAAAACAAGTGAATTAAAATGTACACATTTAAATTTCGAATTTATTGTATAAGGAAAAAATAGAAAAATACATCAAGGATAAATGTGATGATGATAAAAGAAAAAGAGAACAAGATTCAAAAAAATTTAGTGAGAGTAGTAAAAATTTGATAGAGGTAAGACGAAGAGATTGAATTGAATGAATGAAAGAAGAGATTAGAGGGTGGAGACCTAGTGCAATGATGATTGAGTAAGTTGGGTGCATAAAAAATTTAGTATATAACTAATTTGGCGTATAAAAATATGGTGTGGATTCTTGTAATTTATACATTCTTTATATACATTAATTACATCATAATGCTTGATATCAAAGATAATAATTATTGGATTTAGCTAATATGTATTTTATAAATTAAAAAAATTTATTAAAAATATAAAAATATAAATTTTTAATATATTTATTTTGTATTTATTAAATAAAAATATTTAAAATTTTTTATTAATAGTAAATTTTTTCTTAAGACACATGTTAATTAAATCTATAATATTTTATAACTAGTATTTTTTACTCGTAATAACATTATGAGAATATAAATTTTTTAAAATTATGTCGGTTTTGTCTTGACATTATAGATTATAGCACAAAAGTTTATACAATTAAACTATTTTTACAAAAAAAATCGTAGGAGACAAAAGTCACAGTCGACTAAGAAGATCAGAGTTTCCGTAGATAAAAAAAAAATCAAATAATAAAATTTTTAGTTATTATTTTTCATGTGAAAGGGTTTACTTTTTTTACTAATAATTAATTTTAGCATTCGTTATCTAAAATTTGAAAGAATTTAACGTGTATACTTTTATATTTGATTAAGTATTACATCTGGTTCACAAATAGAAATAATTAATTTTTATGCTTGTTATTTAAAAATAAATAGAAAAGAGAAAAAGGTAGATAAGACTTAAGAGAATGTAAGAAGGAAATTTATTAATTTTGGAGGAAAATATTTTTTCTCAATTTTAATAAGAGAGTGTCATGTGACACATTTTGCTTATTAAATTAGTTAGTAATATATAAATATAATATATAATATAGCTATATTTAAAGTTTATTTTTAATTTAATTTGCATACAATTAGAGAATGTTATGTTGTATATTTTGATTGTCAAATTTATAATTAGTCGTTGATAATGATATATAAGAGGGATAGAGTGAGTGAAGAAATGAGAGAGATAGATAAAAGGAGAGAGAGGAGAGAAAAACTCTTTAATTTTAGAAGAAAATATTTGATTTCAATTGCAATGAGAAAATGACACGTGACATTTTTGTTATAAAATTAGTAATACTAGTATATATTTCCGTATCCTGTACGGAATAATTCATAAAATTATATAAAAGATTTTATTGAAAAAATAAATTAAATATATAATAATTATTATTATAAATATTTTACAAAGTCATAATTAAAAATCAAATTTTTAGGACTTTTAATATTAAAATATTAAAAATAATTAGTATTTGTCTTAATCAATTTGAGTTTGATGAGTGATAATCTCATTCGTCCGCTTAAACAATTATTAGGAGTTAGAATCTCGCTTTGTGTGTAGTAATTCATTAGCTAGCGATAAACCCTTAATAAATAGAGCATCAATACGCGGGTATCCGACCCATCCATACCTAGTTTGGGAGGATAATAACTTGATCCGAGTCGGGGCAGATTTTGCTCGAGACAGGACTTAGTCGGGTTTAGGGTGTACCCCCAGATATATACATATAAACACTTTTTAGGAATTAGAATTTATATCACATCACAGATTCAGTGATTCATAACATGCCAGAGAAACCCAACCATCCTCACCGAGAGTCTTCTTCTTCTCGGCTTCACAAAAAATCTCATAACTCTCGTCATCGTGCATCGCCACCTACCCCTTCACCCTTCACAACCCCCATCTTTCTTCACAGTTCATCTCTCTCTCTCTCTCTCTCTCTCTCTCTCTCATTGTGAGTCTATTAGGTTCTTCTCTTCTTCTTCTACGGACTCATCACTTAGTCGCTGTCGCTATGAATCTGGACATTGTCATTGCAATTTTATGTAAGTCTGACACTGAATAAAATATAATTTTTATTCAAGTTGGACCAATTGAAAATAGGTATGCATGAGATTATTTTTGCATGTAATTTCTGAATTTTATTATTTAAATTTGATCTATGTGGTTGAGTATTTTAGTATGGCGATCATCATGGATTCGTTGCGATACTAATGTGATAAAAGCTGCGATAATTTCATAACTAATTAATATATGAGATTGACCAGATTATTAAAATAATCAAGGAAATAACATTCAGATATGCGCATAAAATTTATAAGATGTGATTATCTCAGAAAAATATATATGTATAGCCCAAGTGAAAGATTATTAAAAAATTATTATTTCTTAATATATTTATGGACAATACATATATTAATTATAATTACAATTTAAGTAATTTCACATTAAATAACTTATATAACAGTGATCTCATTTATTATCATAAATGTTAAATTAAATAAGTCATTATTACTTTTTATTTAGATAAATGAGATTAAAACCACATATTCTATTTTATTTGTGTTTTAGAGTTTAATGAGTGCCACACTTAAATATAAATAATAACTTCAAAATTTTGGTCCCCAACACATCAAACCGCCTCCGTAGCTCTTTTCCCACAGTAGAGTTGCGATTCAGCCCTATCAGGGATATAGAAGGTTTTGGTTGACGAAGATTAAAGAACCACAAGAGTCAAACTCTCTGATCTCAATCATGCTCTCGAATGAAGGGACGCTTTCGCTCTCTCAGTTATATTTTTTAATGATTTAACATGGATGATCTTGAGGTATTATATATAATTTTTACTTTTTACTTTATTATAATTGAAGTTAACATTAATAGTAAAAAACTAATTTTAAATAGTCCCAATTTGTATTTTACAACATAATTAAAACACAATTTATAATTTTTTATTTTGTAATTAACCAACATTTTTTAAATTTTTTGGTTAAGTCTACTGTATTTTATGATTGACAATTTTTCTCTACAAAACACAAATTTATGATGAATTATTACAATCATGATTAATTAATAAAATCAAAAAAAAAATAATAATAAAGAATAAGAAATAAAGCTCATATTAAAAAATGTTAGAAAAGAAATAATAAAATTCATATTAATAATAATAATAATGCTGAGAAATGATATTGTTGTTTTAGGATTCTAATCTCTGTCTTTGGCTATCATTTTTTTTTCTCTTTTTTTGCTCTTTTTTTTTAAATTATCAAGTGATAAAAAATTAAAGAACAATTCAAGAAAACGAAATCAGCAAAATCAATAGTAATTATACAAATCAAAATACATAAGAGAAAAATAGACTATTATATGATAAAATTAACATGATTATATTTCATTATTAAATAAACAAAGTTAACGCAAAATAAAATTACATGTAAAGAGAAAAAAAACAATGAAAAAAGAGTTAAAATATTCAAAGTGATAAAAATATAATTTTTACAATTTTATTCTGTCATGTATATATATATATATATATATATATAGAAGACTATAAAACAATGAACTTCTAACTAAATTAATTTGTATTTATTATATTCAATTAATTGATATATATAATATTAAATTATGTGATACTTAAATATTTAATCAAATTAATTAGTTGATATAATTAATTTATCGTAATAAATTATATTTAATAAATTAAAAAATAAATTAAAAAATACTCTCAAAAGCATGCCACATCAATTCCATTATTAAGTATAGAAACCTAATTTTTATATAATAGAGTAGATAAAATAGATTATAAATCTAAGTAGGGGTGTGCATGGGCCGGGTGAAATCGGGTTTGGTGTGATCTAGACCCGACCCGAAATATATATCGGGCCTATTTTTAAGACCCGAACCCGACCCTAGACCTGATGAAACCTATACACTTTCGGGCCACGATTATACCGGGTAAAAACCGGGTGAAAACCGGGCCGTTAACATTATATTAC
>NC_029794.2:131004164-131010700 GCF_000816755.2 Arachis ipaensis
TATGTAACACCCCAATTACCCTAAGCCTTACCTATAATCGTAAAGCAAAGGTTAATAAGAGGTTACGACAGTCCTAAGGCTTATACATATTTATATATAGAAAGAAATAATATATTCTAGGAGCCCGATGAAGGATTAAGCTCAAAGACAGATTTACAATAGCACGAGACGTTCACACGAAGCTAACGTATAAGATACAAGATAAAAGTATAAGAGAATAAAATATATATAAATATAAGAATATAATAATCATAGAGAACTAGCCGCAACTTGCGGAGTTTAAGCCGACTAGTTACAAATAGAAAGATACAGAGTTTTAGAATTAAAACAGCTTATACAACCTATCTCTCAAATAAGTCTCTAAGGTCATAAGGATAAATATACAAAAGGTGAGAGAATACTATGACGAAAGTAAAACAGAAATAAACAAGGAACGAACCATACTCTGCTCTGTCACCATATTCGCAATCTCACCGAAGAAGATTACGACCTACATCTGAAAAACAATAACAAAGTATGGAATGAGAACCGGAGGTTCTCAGTATGGTAACAACGCCCAATGATGTAAGATGTAAGGCTCCGGGATGCCGAAAGCAATCCTAGAACTTCACATCACATACGGATATTCAAGCTTAACGAAATAAAATAAATATATAAGAAGCTTAAACCATAAACCGGGTTATCTAAACTTAGGGGAATTCTAACTAATACTAATCACACCGCTGTATCCCACAGCCTCCGCCAACCTAACCTCCGTGCGATCCCATCGCCACCGCCTGCCTAACCTCCTCAGCACAAGACAATCACAAATAATGCAAGCAAGTAAAACACAGATAGTATTCATTTATAGCAAGTAATTCAAGAAGCAAGTAGGCATGTTATACAATTAGGCAAACTCAAGTAATCAAAGCAAACAAGCATATAGAAGATGCATATGATGAATACCTATCCTATTGGCTCGTGATATCACTTATCGGTCCGTAAATGCCAGCTCGACACATCCTCCCGAATGTAGCCTTTTCTGCCACGCCAGGGATATAGTGTCCTGCACACTCATGCAGCAGTTCTTCTGCTACGCCTGAGATATAGTGCTCTGCATACTCATGTAGTAGAGAGTCTACTACGCCGGGGATATAGGCCCCGCACACTTCCTGCAGCAAAGAAGAAAATAACCACAACAAATCATGCAGCAGAACTATCTGCTACGCCGGGGATATAGGCTCCGCACACTCTTACCAAAACTGGTCATGCAGCAGAACAATCTGCCACGCTGGAGATATAGGCTCCGTACACTTTCAACAATAACTGGTCATGCAGCAGAACAGTCTGCCATGCCGGAGATATAGGCTCCACACACTATCAATAACAACTGGTCATGCAGCAAAACAATCTGCCATGCCGGAGATATAGGCTCCGCACACTATCAACAATCCAATAACTTCATCCTCAAATCATCACCAGACATCACCATTTCTCATCTCAAATCACTTCCAACAACATCTACTCATGCAGCAGAGAAACCTGCTACGTCAGGGTTATAGGCCCTACACACTTTCTTTCCATATCCATCATCAGTTCTTAATTCCATTTCGAACTCATTAGTTCATCAGTTTCTCAATTTGTTGTCAATACTCACCAAGTTCGCTAACTTTTTATCAAATTACCAAGTTAAAATCACCTAGGACCTTCTCTACATTTTGATATCCAAAAAATGAGCCAAAAGTCTTAAATAAGTGTCACAGAAGTTTACAAGCCTAATTCTCCGTCTCTAGACTCAAAACGAAAGTATCCTATAGATTCGAACCCAGTTGAAATAGTTTAGTTGAATAAAATAGAAAGGAAAACCATTTCACTTGCAAAAACCGATTTTAAGTTTGAAATCTCTGCACCAAGACAGCAAGCTACCCCGTTCTTAGAAAATCCACCAAAAATCGTATTTTCATTTGATGAATATGAAATTTTCCAGAAATAAACTAGACTCATAGAGATTTAAATAAGTCAAAGTCTCATAGAAAAATCATTTTCCTGGAGAGAGTTTTACTGATTACAAGTTTACTTTTAAAAACTAGTTTTGTTGTTAAAATAACTAAGAGGTCTATTTTTAAAACGAGCACAACTCCTTCTACAAAATTTATAATAATATAAAATTTTGACACAAACAAGAAAATAGTCCAAGTCTCAATGTCCTTTTAGTCCCACTCAAAATTATGATCAGGATTGGGAGATCTAGGCTTAGAAAGTTGCTGGTTTGATTATGTAGCAGCAGAAAATCAGTTTTAAAGTAGCAAACTTCAAAAATTTATATTTCCTAATCCAACCATTAAACTTTAACCAAAATTTTCAGAATTTTTTTACACATCACAAAGATTCAAGAAAAATTAATCCCATTCAATTGTGATGGTTAGATCGTTCCCAAAAAGCGTCCAAAACTGCTACCAGAAAATAGATTATACAGAATTTTGCCAAACCTCAACTTTCAAAATATTTCAACCAAAATTAGACCAAAATCATACCAACTTCAATTTACCTCATAACTCACCCTTTAATATCCTCAACCTCAAATATCAAATATATAACACTATAATCATTCCTCTACCAACCACATTCATCAATTTCCATTATCAAATACATAACAATACATTCATTTTTCAAATCAACACATTAATCAAATTCCATTCCACCATTTCCAACAATCATCATAATCAATTTCAATCTCAATCCTCAATACCATACTATCAACATCAACATTTCAATTCATCAACAACCCAAATCATCAAATTCTCATACATCATCGTACAACAATTCTAACAACCAATTTAATTCAATCATATCCTATGGGTCACAAGTCTAAGTGTCAAGAAACATTACATATTATATAAAGGAAACCGAAACCATACCTTGGCCGATTCTCAAACGCACCAAACACCAAACGAAGCCACCAAGCTTGATCCAAAGCCTCAACCAACTCCAACAAACACCCAAAACTCAATCTAACATCATATATATATATATACCAAATCAAAACCTAAGATACACAAAACAACTAAACACAAGGATTTAGTGGAACTTTACCTTATCCAACGTGAGTAGGGGTAAAATCCAACAATTACCCGTTATTAGAGATCACCTAAACAACCAAAACCACAAAATCTATTCAAAAACCAAACATAAAAATGCGCAGAATCTAGAACTGGAAACTTGGGATGGAGAAGTGAGATCTTACCAGATTTCTTTAGATAGAAAGGAAGAGCTCGTCGGGAACTTCGCGTGGCCGTAAACAGCTCGTCAATCGAAGCTCTGAATCAAAAGTTATGGCTCCCGGAAGGTGGAGGTGAATAGTAACCACTCCCCTCTTCTCCTCTCATCTCAAAACCGCGGCTCTCTCTCGTTTGGGGGAAGAAATGAGCTGAAAAGCTCATTAAATGAGCTTATATTTGGTCCAGTCTAACTCGTTAGCGTTTTTAGCCCGTTTGTCCCACTTTGAGCCAAAACCTTTGAGATTAGTACTCAGTTTTAAATTCTAAATTATTTTTGTCATTTCAAAACAATAAATCAATCTTCAAAATATTATTTTTCAAGATATGCGGCACTGGATAGACTAAAGCCGGTACTGCCAGCTTAAGCGCCAATATACATTTTTTTTTTACAAAAGCTTTTCGAAAGAAAAATATTTTCCAACTCAGAATAGTTCACTGAAATCAAATTTTATATTTATATTTTTAAATTAAAACTTCTAAATTTTGAATTCATCTCGAACACTTAAAATTATTATTTTTATTAAAACGATTTTGCATGAAAATTCCGATTCTTACATACTACGTCAACTTTATTATTAAGTATAAAAATTTGATTTTTACATAGATAAACTAAATATAATAGATAATAAATTCGTACATAAACACACACCAATACACCATCAATTAGAATAATATAACCTCATTCAAGGATATCTCAATATCTATTTACTTTTCACATGACATAATTCATATATACATTAAATAATTACACAGCAATATTGAATACATATAGTATAGAAATTGGGGGTTAATTTTTTTGGATATTGGATAGTAATTAGTGTAATTTTTTAATATTAAAAATTATGGTGTTTTATAAAATTTTGAGGGCTATAGAATTTGCAGAGTGCGAATTGTCAGATCAATTTTTTTTTAATTTATAAAAACAATACACAAACTGCGTATTGTATTATTTTAATATTAAATTACAATACACAGACTATGTATTGTCAGTACAATATATGATCTGCGTATTATGTTTACACAGAATAGCACTTTTAGAATACTGTAAAATTCTATTTTTTATAACATTAACGTAAAACTTTATTCATTCACTATATTAAAATAAAAAATCCGAAATTGGGAGCAGTGAGCATATTTAATAATTGTGGGGCTGCCGCCGTTCAAGAAGATGGCAAGTCAGGCCAACCAACTTAAATAAGGAAGATGGATCTAAATTCTAAAATCACCAGCCATATGATCTCATCCCTCGCTAGTTTTATTTATTTTTTAATACGTGGCAATAAATTATTTATTTTATTATTCGCAGGAATTTTGATAACCACCTAAATTATGTGGACTTTTTAACCTGGTGCTAAGACATACACGAATTTACTCTCTTTTTCTTTGAGTCTTTGACCTGTAACCTCCCAATAAAATTCCTTAATTATATTCATCAAAAGTCTATTTCTCCTCACATGAGAAAAATATGGAGCCATGCACATAAAAAACTCTAATGCTGTCTAAATCACATGAATCCCATACCCTTTTTTTTTTCTTGATAAGTAATTATGCAATTCTAAAAATACATGTTGAAATTATTATTAATATAAATGTTTNACTAAAAAAAGATATTTTTTTATAAAAATAAAAAATAAAATAAAATTTATATAATTATTTAATTATAAAAAAATCAATCAATTGAATATGTAATTTAATGGTTAAATTAATAATTTGATAATTTAATAGTTTAATCTGTTCCATTACCAATTCGATTTGGACAACTATGATTTTATATATATAGCTTCATGACGTATTTACCTATGTATGTAATATATCGTTCCACATCTTCAATAAATATTTTATTCATGCGTAGATGTCTTTATAGTAAATAGTAGTAATTAATTAAATAAAGGATAATAACACTTTGTAAATACCTCAAGCAGTGTTGTCCTTAAGTAGCAAAACTTGATAAGGATCGTAAACAAGACCAGATCAAATTGTAGGTTGCTACTCCAATTTAAAAGGGGAAACCGATATTATTAGGCACATAGGATAATTAATGCAGTAGTGGAAATTAAACTGGAAAACGTTGTTTTAATTGCATTGGAAATATCACACACAACAAAGCATTGTAATATTGGTCCCACGTCCTTTTCTGGTGAAACAAAGCAATAAATATTAGCTTTTTTTAATAAAAAATATAAAATAGTATGTATATTATTAAGAGATTATTTAAATATACAACTCTAAAATAAATTTATATTATTTTAATAGAAAAGACCTTTTCGGTAAATTATAAAATTATTACTACAAGTTGAAAGAGATTATAATAAGAATAGAATTAGTAAAAAAAATAGCTAATATTATGTTAAAACTCTAAAATAATAGCGTCTGAAAAAAAATATTAAAATTTAAAACACTTATTGCTACTACTTGTTAAAATTATTTAAAATAAGTATTTAATTATTTTTGAAAAAATAAATGCAGTACAAAAATGCTGTAAGCCTTAAAATTTTCAATTTTCAATAAGAAAACGTTTTATATTTAACACCTTAGCAAGTGTCACTAAATCCTAAGAAAAATAAGCACAAAATGTTATCAATAAATTTAAAATGCGTATTGAATCTAGGTGAAAACTTATGTGAAATTAATAGTACTGATTTAACTAAATTTTTATCTAACGATTTTAAACTATCAACTTTACATCATGAAGTTGACTGCATCTGAATTTTTACTTTGAATCTATTACAATAACATGTAATAAATTCTCTTTTGGTGAGTTCTGAACCAATTTAGGACACAATTTTTGGTTTTTGAGTAATGAGTATGGAAAATGTGTGTGTCAGATAAATCAATAATAATTCTGAGCTTTTTCAATACACATTGCATTGTTGGTGCTGTTTGAGTGAGTTTGGTGGAAGTTAGGCAAAGGAACAGGTACATCTTTTTAATGCCGTTGCAACCCCTCGTGATGTTAACACACCCAATTGTGTGTCATTCACTCATCTATCTTTTACATTTATAATATTCTAGTTTTAATTTAATAGTAACATAAACTTTTTAATTTAATTAAAATCCCCCATCATTCATTCATTTTTTTTTTCTTTTTTCAGATAGTAGTCCCTTTCCTTTCTCTTCTTTTACACAATCACGCCACACATATTCACACACTAATGAGTTGTGATTAAAGTAATAGAAACTTTTAATTCAATTAAAAGGGGCCCCACTTTGTATTTAGTTATAACAACAACAACAACAACAATAATAATACTATATATTACATAAAATTGCATACATCAT
>NC_029794.2:131010710-131028008 GCF_000816755.2 Arachis ipaensis
GGTGACCATATATTATTATTATTGTTGTTACCTAAGTTTTTTTTTTTTGGTTTAAATAGGTGTTTTTAGTATTTGCATTTAGCAGAGTGATTTTCAGCTTGTAATTCCCAGATATGATATGTCAAAAGTTCACAGCAAATGAGTTCATTGATTTTGATTTTGAATTTAGATTTTTGATATGATCCAAAAGAACATCATGGGCATGTCTCTTTTGGGGGTCATGATTACAATCTAGTAATAACCAAACAAAGATCATAAGAACACCATCATCAATCAGTGCCAGCTGCCTCCCACTGGTGGTACATGTTGTTGTTGCCCCCTCTCTTTTCTATGTTGGAATTCACTTTGTGCATTCTAGGTGTTTGTTCCATGTCCTGTGCGAGAGAAGTGTTTGCTTTAACTAACCATCTTTTGTGAGAGAACAAAAAGCCTTGTCGGTTGTGTAGTCTACACAAGTCCTTCTATGAAAGCATTGCATTGAGATTTTTAAGGCACTACTTTGGCCTAACCAATACTCACTCTTCTTCCAATGGTGGATCTTGTTTTTAAATATTTTCTTTGTAACAGTAGAAACACTTTTCCTTGTTTCTTTTTCTTCTGCTAAATATATAGACCCTTTTGAAATCCAACCTCCAAGTACAAATCACAATGCTTTACTTCCTTATATCTTTTGTGTCCTTTGTGATCCTTTCCAAGTCCTTCACCAGAAAACCACACTGTAGAGGAGATAGTAGTGGTAGGGAATCAAAACTAGTTTCAACTTGGTTCTTGGGGAATCTTCCAAGTGTGTTGATTTCTAGGGTCAAGAAAGGAAGCATTATTGGTCTTAGTTTTCTTCAATTCTCTCTTGGAATGCCGCTAAAGAAGAAGAGTTTGGTGTCTAATAAAGTGAATAATAATGGGGAAAAGGAAAAAAACATGGTTTCTCTGTTGGATTTGCCTGNCATGGACAGAAGCAGAAGTGATTATCTATGGCAGAAACACATGGAGAGAAAATGGGGTAAAGTGATAGGTGATGTTGCTTATAGGCAATGGCAATGCCATGTAGCTTCAAGAACCAAAGAGAAGATGTTCAACCAAAGCAATCAGAGAGGAATATTTGCTTCTCTTCGTAGTTTTTCCCCATTCCTATGGCTCAAACCAAGAACAGGAAAGGGTGATAATAAGTTAAGGAACTCATTGCCTGAAGATTCAACCATGGCTTTGTATCTTTCTCTTGAGAGTGGCATGTTTTGGTTCCCTGCTCAAGTCTATAACCGTGAGGTAATTAATTAACCAATTGCTGATAATAATAACCTGTTTGTTGATTTTGGTAGGTTGCCAATATTGCACAGTGATTAAACTTCATTGGGATACTGTATTTCTTTATAATTGATTTCCACTTTTCCTTTTTCAGAATGGTCATGCTGGGTTCATGCTTTCATGTTATGATGCTCTTTTGTGCTATGACTCTAGAACTGACACCTTTCAGGCAAGGTATGTTGAAAGATTTTACTCCTTCATAGTTGAGCTTAGTCCAATCTAATGTGGTTAATTAGACTTCCAAATTGTCTGAAATCTTTGCATTTAGACAATTTTCAGAGTTATAATGTTGAAGTGTGAAAACTCGTAGCTCTCTTTAACATGAATAAGTTCATAATTTCTGGCAGGTACTCACCTAATGGAAGATGGACAACTGAAGAAAACATACAATGGGACAGGTTGAGAGTACCACCAATTGACAATTCTCCACATGTTCTTCATATCTCTGATTGTTTAGATGACTTAAGACCTGGTGATCATATTGAGATCCAGTGGAGGAGAAATAAAGAGTTTCCATATGGTATGTCTGATGAAATGTATCAAATCAATGGTTCTGATTCAATGGACTAGTTTCTAAATTATCCCATGTGAAGAATTGTATAACACTTTGGTCAACAACCATTGATGTTTTTAAATTTTTTTTTTTAATTTATAAGTTTTATGTGTGTGTGTGTGTTTGATTACCTACATTTACTAATTTTTTTGCTTTAATTGTATTGTTTTAGGTTGGTGGTATGGTGTCATTGGTCATTTGGAATCATGTCAAGGATATGCAAACCAGTGCCTTTGTCACAAAAATGGTAAGAGAATCCACTTTTTTACATTTTTCTCCCCCATTAAATTGAGCTTTCGTTTTGTTGCATCTCTGGTATGACAGGATTTTTCACATAATCATTTATAGAGTCTTATGTCATAAACCACTTTTAGTAATTAATTACACATATAAATCATGGGTTTGTCCTTTCTGGCTTTGGTCATTGGTAAACAAAGTTTGAGTTGATTTATGTGACAAAGTGGTAATTTGTGACAGATATGGTGATTTTGGAGTTCAACCAATACACCCCTGGTTCAAGGTGGAGACAAACCATGATAAACAGGAAGCATCATAGAGAAGAAGGAAATGAAATAGATGGTTTCTATGGTGGAATTAGGAAGCTGCATAGCAATGAGGAGATTACAACGTGGAAAAGCCTCTGGCCAACCAAAACTGTTGAATGAATGAGTTGACTCATAGCTTAGATCTTTGTATATTTTAATTGTTACAAGGATGAATTTGTCATTGAATGATGTCATTCCTAACAAAAGGTATAGCATAGAAAAGACTAAAGAGTACTACATTGGATGAATTTTCACACACTCCTTAACACACTCTATTGCCAATTTATAGTAGTGTATATGTTATATATTTTCTTGCTAGCTATGCTCATTCTCTTTCTTAATCCACAATGTTGGTCCTAGTGTTCATCTCTAATACACTTTATGGAGTGATAACATTACATATTGTTAAAGAATTAAACCATTTAGTTATAAATTATGACATATATTTGTTAATGTGTTTGTGTTAAACACAATTATGTTTTATTGACTTGTTGCATATAACAATGCCCTAATTTGTTCTTTTTTACTACCAATGTGAAATGATTGAAGAGATAGGTATTTTGACATCTTAAATATAAACTCGAAGACAAAAAGAAAATAAAATATTAGGAGACTTAAAATCTCCTTTGCAATCTGTATGAATTAATCAAAATTCTAAAAATGATACTTATTCAGCCGAATAAAAAATTTTGTTCTAGTTTTTAATGCCCAAATTAATTCCTAAAATTTGAAATTTCAATGGGATAAGTATTTGAATGTTTCTCTATGGGTATCTAGATGATGGAGATTACTTAAATTAGCACTTCAATTTTATGAAAATATAAACGTTAAATTAATCAATCTCTGAACAGGTTTATAAACTCAAATAATGTTACTAATTTTGGTCTTATATTTAAATTGATTTTCTTAAAAAATAAAAAGTTAAATAACTCAAGTACTCAACAGGAATTTACCTAGCACATGCCTCATTCCAAGAAAGAGGTCGACAGACTATACATAGAATATTCCAAAGAACCAAAAGAAGTCAAATATCTTAATTTTTTTTATTTTCATCCTTCTCTTTTCCATCAACCAATTAATCAAATTCAATGTCAATAAATAAATTATATATAATTTATAATATTCACTTTTATTTTTACTATATAAAAGATATGAAAATTTGGTTTTTAAATTCCTTTTTATTAAATATCTTTTATTATATATAGCTTATAAAAATTAGGGAAAGTATAGGGCAGATTTATTAAAATCTGGCTAACACTTAGCTAACAAAAAGAAAATGAGTGATTATTTATTATTAGATGAAATCTTACACCATTAAATACACTATTGATGGCTAATTGATGGCTACAACTCACAAAATCTGCTGCCCCCTAGTACTCCTCTAAAAATTATTTCGAAAAATATAGGGGCTAGCAACTTTTGTGTTTTCTGGCCAGCATTTAACCATTAAATGTAATCTCACACCATTAAAAACACTATTAATGACCAATTCATGGTTACAAAACACAAAAATTGCTGCCCCTAGCATTTCTCTTATTATTTTTCTCTTAGGATTTTTTAGACTTAAAATAAAACTTATTGATTAAATTATAAAAGAGGAGTGTTAGGGGCCAGCAACTTTTGTAATTTGTAGCCATCAAATAGCCATCAATGATGATTTTAATGGTGTGAGATTGGTGTGAGATTTCATCCAATGACTCACTTTTTTTTGCTGGTAACATGCTGACCAAAATTTAATAAAGTTGCTGCCCTAGACTTTTCCATTATAAAATATTTACCATCTATGTTAACTTCTTGTATATTTTTTATTTTTCTTGTCATTATATTTATTTTTTTTAGTGAATAAAATACCACTGTTATTGGGGAAAAAAAATTTACGCCAAGAAGAGAAAAGGGAAAGAAGAAGAAAACAGAACAGGGGAGAAGGGAAGAACCAAGGTTGCGAGCGAGAGAGAGTAAAGAGAAGAACAACCCAGAAGAGCAACAAACACAAAAGATTACAGCCACTGAAAAAGGTTGTTGCTTTCTGCTAACACTGCGAAGATGAACGGAGGCCCCTCTGGTTTTAGTGCGTCAATTCTCTCTCCCTACCCATTCAATCATCTGGGGTGTTGAATTTTTCACACCCCAATTTTCTTTTTAAGCTCAATTTCTCATTTATGTGACAAAGTTTGCGTCTTTTCGATTCGCATATTGATGATTTGTTTATGTTACAGCAAATGCTCCGGTCACAAGGGCTTTCATCATCGCCTCAGCGCTTTTCACAATCTTCTTTGGGATCCAGGGTCGTTTCAACTCTCTGGGGTTGTCTTATCAGGTGGCCCTTTTTACCTTTTTATTTTATTTATTTTTGAATTTGGGATTCTATTTGTATCATGTAATCAGGTTCATTGGGTTTCCTTTTAGGGATGTATGTACAATTGGGTCTGGGTTTTAGTTTTCAAGTGTTTTAGGATTGAGTTGATTTTGATCTGCTGGGTTTATTCAGATTACTCTTTCCAATGCAATTATTTGGATTTTAATGTAGATTAGGTCATGATACTGTTTTAGTTTACTTCTACTTAAGGTGCCAGATTAGTTGTATGGTATGTTAACCATGTGATAGAGGACTTACGGAGAGATGGGGGATTTGATATTAGTGGTTAGATTTCTATTGCTGTGACTTTGAGATTCGGATTTTTTTCATTGTTTTTCTTGGAATGTTAGTAAGGACACTGAGGGGTTATGCACTTCTGCTATCAGTGAACAAATCTAATGGAGAATATGTACTAAGAAATCTTCTGATACTTGTTCATGTTTTGCACTCTATAGTATATAATGAACACTTGAAAGGCTACAATTTTATAGTCACTCAAACAAGACCATAACATCTCCCTTGTTCTTGTATTTCTGGCAGGATATTTTTGGAAAGCTTCGTCTCTGGAAATTGATTATGTCTGTATTTGCATTCTCATCGACACCAGAGATGATGTTTGGACTTTACCTGCTATACTACTTCAGGGTTTTTGAGAGACAGATAGGTTCCAACAAATATTCGGTAAGTAGTTTTATGTTTATGCTTATAAATTTCTCTAGAATTACTCTGAAACCAAGTTCAGTTAATGAAACGTTAGGCATAGAATAGTATGAGATTTTATATATCGTTGCAGATTTATGCATTTTAAATGTATTATACTATTATGTTCATTTTTCAACATATATACCTGCATCTCCCTTTTTCCCTCCATCTGCACTTTAGTATGCCGATCTTACATGACAAGAGGGAGAAGTGCTTTGTCTTAGATTACTATGTGTAGTTCTAAAATGTCTGTCTGTACCCTTCTGTGCAGGTATTTATCGTGTTCTCCGTATTAACTTCTCTACTGTTTGAGGTGATTTCTTTAGCACTCCTTAGAGGTATTATTCTCATTATTGATTGTTATAAATAACATGCCTTTCACTCAAACTTTGATGAATCTCTTTATGCTGCATCTTATTTCAATATATTTTGCTCCATCTTTCTTTGTTGTGCATGTCACTACTCACTTCTATGGTGCTTAGTTTTCCTTCAATTTTTTTCTTCGTTGTCTTTTGACATTTTTGCTTTTGGTGGGCATTCTAAACAGAGTTAGTACTGAGCATATACAACAACATATATGGTTATCCATTGACAAGGAACTTCTCTTTATATGAGATTTTTATGTTGATACAACTTTGGGCTTCATTAACTTAAACATCTTTGGTGCCTTTGTTTTTTTTTTTTAATTTAGATAGAGCGGTTGTCTATTTATGGTGCTATTATTTGGTTGGTAATTGTATGTCACTTATTCTGATTTGATGTTTAAAGCTCTGTCCAAATAAAATATTTTAAGTAAGAATGTTTTGAAATTCTTGCATTTGAAGTTGTATGCTCACTCTTGCAGATCCTGCAGCGAAGCTAGTCACTCCTGGACCTTATGGTCTCATATTTGCTTCATATGTACCTTTTTTCTTAGACATTCCAGTTTCAACACGGATTCGTGTATTTGGTATCCCCTTCTCTGATAAGTCATTCATATATCTAGCTGGTTTGCAGGTAAATCATAACTGAACTATTTGTGCTTATATATTAATAACTATATGCATGTTCTGAACCATTCAGAGACGTAAAGGTAATTTATGTTATTTTAGCAGCTTGTGTTATCATCATGGAGAAGGTCCCTCTTACCAGGAATGTGTGGCATCCTTGCGGGATCCTTGTACCGTTTGAATGTCTTTTATATCCGCAAAGCAAAGGTAATTTTGAATCTACAATATAGGTTTGTTCTGTTATTTTAATTTTGAAAATTATGTGACAGCAATTCAGATGGCCTGTAATTTGTTTATCCATTATTATTAATACAAGCTTCCATTAAGTAATGTGTGTATAAATTTATAGGAATAGGTTTAGTTGAAATTGGTTTGAGCCAAATCAATCTTTCACCTATGAGTAACTTTTTGGGTAAATTATACCAATTTCCTTTGAGATTGGCAATATAACACGCTTACCTCACGATTTACACACCACACACACAATTACAAAAAAACAAACAATTTTTATGTTCAGACCTTTTCCTTTCACACTTAATCCAATTATTTAAAATTTAAACCCTTTTCAATGACTATGCAGTATAGATTATTATACACCAAGTGATTACAGGGAACTTCTTGTTTTTACTCATTTGTGCTGATGTGTTGATGCTTTGCAGTTCCCAGATTTCATCTCATCCTTCTTCTCACGATTTTCATTGCCATCTATGGGGAGTCCACGAGGCCCATCAACAAGGAATGTTGCGGGAAACGTACCATCCTATCCAACTCACCAAATGGAGGCAAGTTTTACTTTGTAGCTGTAACTAATATTGTTCGATTTCCATTACTATGGAGCTATCCATTTATGATTTTAGTACTTGTTCAGATTTCTATGCAGCCATTATATTAGCATCTTATGTAATAAGAATGATTCCCTCTTGGATTGGTATATATGTGATACAGCAGTTTCAAGTAACCCTTGTAGCTACGAACTACAACTGAGCATCATGGAGCTTTTCTTGGATTGCCTTATCAAAACATGTCTCACCCTTTGAAGTAGGAGATTTAGCTGAAAAATTCATTGTGCTTTGCAATTTGATGAACTCATTTATAGCATTCCGTTCAATGCGAACATTTGTTGCATGAAAAATATATGGTTTTTTCTTCTTTTTCCTAACTAATTATCGGTATTTTTGTTGGCTGACCGAAGTATTATATATGGTGGTTGCAGAGAAACTACCCTGCTCCAGTACAATATGCAGTAGAACCATCAGAGGACTCGATCACTACACTTGTTTCGATGGGTTTCGACAGGAACTCTGCAAGACAAGCACTGGTGCAGGCCAGAAATGATGTCAATGTGGCCACAAACATCCTTCTAGAGGCGCAGTCCCATTAATTCCGTAAATGTTCCGTGTAACGAGAGCGACATTGTTCCGAAGTGATACGCACAAATGATGAAGTATAAGGAATACACTAATCATGATGTGAGGATGTTTATGAACTTGAGGGATTCATGGTATTTATCATCCTCAGGGTTCCTCCTTTACGGTAATCATTTTTTTTCCACCTTAACTTGAATGTTTAGATATCCATCACAGGATTGTTAATTGATAGATGAATGAGAATTTAGAAGCCTGTACAAATAACTTGCACAATATGGAAATCATGCTTAATTGCTTATCCTTTGATGAGATGTTGAATCGGATATCTGAAGTGGCAGGTTCTTCTTTGTAGTACATTTTGATGCTGTTGTCTATGAAAGCAATTTTTTTATTTACTCTCCCCCTATATAAAATAGAAAGAGAAAAGGAAAGTATTTGGTTTTTGTTTCCGTTTCTCGTTTTCATTTTCAATGTTCATAAAGGAAAAAGGAAAAAAAAGGGAGATTTCATTCATGGTTTCCGTTCCTTCACAATTATAAAAAAGCAGAAACACTTGAAATTGAAACGGACTCCAAAATTTCATGTAATCCCATGATCACATCTCAAGATTAGTATGCCGATGTAGTATGGAAATATGATTCAGAAATTTTGTAAAATGAGATGATGGGCATAGAAAGTCGGTGCCTAATTGACTCCGATTAATGCATATATTTATTTATTGGGCGTTCTTAAAACGTTGATACAAATATTGGTTAGCGATGTGTCACTGCAATTGTAACGTGGAAAAATCTATACATATGTCAATACTTAAGTTCCAACAATAAGGAAGATATCAACTAGATAGTTTGAGCAAAGACGAAAGTATGCAGCTAGTAGATCCTGCAGGATTACACACACAAATCTTCTCAAGAATGAGGTGGTTCTGTGATTTAAATATATGGCAATGGTTTTACCATCGAAATTTGCATACAAAACTTGGTTAAGTATAAAACAATCAGAATAATTCCTCTGTATGACCTCATGCTCTTAACGACATCCCCGCTACGCTAAAAAGAAAAATGTTTTATATTACAATACATCTAATTAGTTCCATCTTTTGCTAAATACGTACATTCTAATTTAGCTATCTAATCCAAGCATTAAAAAAGAGAATGCAAGGGAAGGATCACAGACAATAAACGCCAGCCACGAAATGCATTGGTATTCAAGTAATCGATGATTCGTTCATTCATTGATTTCGACAGTACGGATCTCTTAACACCATGGAAAAGAAATAAAACTAAATGCAGATAAAGAATAGAAAAAGTGAAAAACACGATACAAGGGAGATCATTTTCTTCTCACAACCTTAATTTTCAAGGAAACAAACTCAAATATGGAAAACCCAACTCGTGCCTCATTATGTATTAGAAATGCATAATATCTCTTAAATCCATTCAGCAAGAAGCAAGAGAAGTGGAAGAAGACTAGAATCCTCCCCCTCACAATTGCATTGGTTGAGCCTGCAATAACTGAGCAGAATACAGCCAGGTCCATGGAAACAAGACTTTAATCCTCTCCCTCAACAACTTCATTGGCAATAGACCAGCTTGGAAAATTTGATGGGTCCAGGAGCAACAAAAAGAATATAGGTGGCATCCGTTATCAAGGAAAGAGGATATGCATAAAGTTTTACAACTAGGTTCATACAGGGCTTATATCTACACGGCCTTTGTGGAGTTGAAAAGCTGGGGTTATCCAGCTTCCGCAGCTGCACTGTATGCCTGCCCAGTTGAAGTATCCCAAACGGGCATCGCAATGAACGCATGACAGTTTTCCCTCCAACGCGCCTTCCTCAACTGAGTGAAAGAGATATCAGTACAAAGAATTTGGCACTTTTTATGCATATATATGTCTCAACCAGTGTATATCACCAAAGAATCAAATATATGTACATCAGTCTACTTAATGAGATATGGTTAAGGGAACCACCCAGAAATGCTCCAAGATAGCAAAGCAAGAAAAGAATTGGATACACTTCAAAATGTTTAAGACCACTCATTTACAGAATTATTAAAATACTCTGCACTGACGTCATAGGTAATTGCCGAAACAGAGACACTAGTATTGTAGTGAATGCTTTCTTACCAGCTTTCATCCACCGGAGAGGCTCAATAAATATGGACGAACACGATTCATTAGACTTGTTGAAAGGATTGCCACTTCTTCGCTTATGCCACTCAAAGGACGTCTCACCCTCACCAGGAATGTGATCCACAACATGTTCTTGCAATGCGACAATTCGTCGGCACTTCTTACAGCGATATGTAGGACTCCTATTATTTTCTACTTTAGTAGCTCCTTCAACATCTGAAGAAATTTGGACAGGCATGCCAGGGTCTGCACCCAGTTTGGAACTGTCTATTCTCGACCCCGAGAAATGACTCTCACCTGAAAGAAAATGGACAAAGACAAATGTTACATAAGACGACATCAATTAAGGGTTGAGAACTTCAGTGTTCATAGTATAGTAGACTAATGGATTATATGCATACAATGTGTCATGCAACCAGAAAATCTATGACATGTAGCTTAGAAGCAACCAACAATTTTCCATACAAGTAGAACCAAAATTCTAAACAAATAGTACTTGTATTTATTCTCTATGCCACCTTGGAACATTAGCAAGAATGCAAGTTACCAGAAAAACATAACAGGGAGATGGATCCATAGTTCCATACCAAGTATTTTCAGACGAAAGCGCTTATATATAGGACTGGAGTGATCAACCTTGAAGCCCATCTCCTCGAACATTCTCAACTAGAGCAGGAGAAAATAAATAAAAATAAATAATGCAATAGTTCTAATTGGTAGATAAAATAAGTTACAGAAGACTTAAGATATCAGCAAGTCATACAAAGTTGACCCCATTCATATCACACCTGCTCAAGAAAGCCATCATTGGGGCAAACAAATTCATAGCTCTTCCTTAATGATTCAAGGGAATCTGCAGGGGGGGAAAAGATAACATCATATAAGATTGAGAAATGTCAATATTTCAATGGTTCTACTTTCAGAAAATAAGCCCGAATTAGAGAAGACACTCATATTTACATAGACACTGATGATGATATTCACAGTGGCAGTAACAGAAGCTTTCAAAATAGCTTGTAATTAAAGTTGAGCATTCTAAAAAGGGAAGTATCACACCTTCGAGAGAGAGATTTTCCATTCTCATCAAATACGCCGTAATCACTGCCGCACTGCAACAAAACAACCGGAGGAAAAATTAATAATAATAATAATCAAAACGCTTTCTTCTTCCTTAAAAAGTTAAAATATGAAAAATAAAAACGAAGGTAAAAAAGTTTTAACAAAAGAAAGGAAGAGTGGTGGAACCTTCTAGAAACTCCAGCGAAGCAGTGAACCAAAACGGAACCTTCCTTCCTGCTACGATCAATGAAGTCGATGCAAACTTCGAGGTAATCAAGCAAGTCCTCGTTCTCCGTGTCCTTCAGAGGCACCGCCATCCTCACAAGCTTGAGGTCACGTCCGGCGTACTCGAGAGAGTAGAGGAGCTTCTCCGGCGACAAGGCACACTTGCCGGAGTCACCGCTGCCGGCGCCGGAGACGTAGACCTTGTTGATCTCCTTTACGGGGATGGAGACGGATGGGCGCCATTCGGAGAAGAAGGAAATGGAGGCGGAGCTGAGGACGGAGAGTATGTGTGTGAAGTCTCCTCCTCCGGCACCACCGCCACCTCCACCGTTCTGGAGGATCTCCGCCGCGTCGCTGATGTTTCCGATGAAGAGATTCTCGCGGACAAGGTAAGGCATGACGCCCTAACCCTAATTACTTTCTGTGTGTGGATTTTATGATTTTTTCTGGAAATTTATTTGGTGATGCTGATCCAATTCAGAAGAAAATGGAGGGATTTCGAAACAGGTTTCTTTTTCTCCTGTTTTTGTGCGCTCAACTCAAAATTCAATGATTCTATCACTACTTTCTTTTTTTTCCCTTTTCAATTTTTAATTTCATAATTTTGAGTGTATCGTGTATGTGGGTCATCACTTATAACTTTCTTTTTTTTTTTTAATAAAAGAAGCTCAATACAAAAGTGGAGCATAAGAGACCTACACAGCACAAGTAAAACACAAGTCAAGGTATAATCCGTTGTCATTTCTGATATAGCCATCAACAACCAAACGGATCAATATCACACCATTCCCTATATCTCAAAAACGATCTATTTATAATTCCATTAACATCTGTCTCTGAATTCTGGAAGACTCTGCTATTCCGCTCCAACCATATGTTCCAAATAATCGCAAAGAAGCTTGTCATCCACCTCTTATGCTCAGACTTCTGACTCGGAGCTCCAACCCAGCTCTCAAAAAGTCTTTTGACAGATCCCGGAACACACCAATCTCTATGAGCACATTTCAACCAAGCACACCACACCTGCCATGTAAACTCGGAGCCATGACTTATAACTTAACGAGGAATAAATAAATAAAATATGGTGAAAACTCAGGTGCAGTTGACTTCACGTGAAGTTGATAGTTGAGAACTGTTAGATGAAAATTTAGTCAAATCAGTCAAATTATCTAACAGCTCTCAACTATCAACTTCAGGTGAAGTCAACTGCACCTGAGTTTCCATTATAAAATAATCACATTAATTTTTATATGCGAGAAACCTTAGTGTCACGGTCTTGAACACACTCTAACGCTATCGTGCCGACACTCGAACTTACTAAACCTCTTAAGCTAAGACCAAGTCAGTATAACCTTCAAATACTTAGTAAGAAAGCTAAGAACACAAGAGAATACAAGAGAAAGAAAATTTTGGTGGAAAGAACACTTTATGATTCAAGTGTTTATTACAAATCACTTACACATGACTTACACACTAACTCTCACTCCTTATTTATAGTCATCCACCTCCTCAATAGATGGTTAGGATTAAATTTAATCAACGGTCTAGATTAATCATCTAAAACTTTCATTACAAATATCTATCATACCACAACTTTCTAAACACTTCTAGATTATTCCATACTACTATTCATACTTTTATATACATCCACACTCTTCTAGAGTTTTCTAGAACCTTCTAGGGTATTCCGGGACCTTCTAGGACATTCTAGAACGTTCTGAAACCATCTAGAACATTCTCAAACACTTCAGAAAACTATACAAACACTATTAAATCTAACCTTTTAAAATTTACCGTGACATTCTCCCCCACCTAATGCGCGAACGTCCTCGTCGCGTTCTATTTATGACAGTGCTCTCTAGGTGTTCTTGGAATTGCCACAAATCTTCACGAACTTCTTAGCTAGCTTCGGTTATCGGGAGTCTTTTCCACTTGATCAAGTATTGGATACTTGGTAGTACTCCTCTTCGTCGCACGACGCGATTAGCTAAGATCTCTTCGATTTCTTTATCAAAGGATCTAATCACCACAGGCGGAGTACGACTCGAGTCACCTCTACTCAGTTCATCTTGGTCTTCATGATGCAACCCTTCCTTGATGGTATGCAAAATATCTCCTTCGACCATGAAAATGGCTGCCAACTCAGCCTTACGGCTCAGCGCATCTGCTACCACAAATCTTGCCACCTAGCTTGTTTGGGGCTTAACTTCTTCTGTGTTTGGAAGTAACTTGTAGCCACATTGTCTGTCTTGATGATGAAGTGTGAACCAAGCAAGTAGTGACGCCAAGTTCTCAAACAATGCACCACTGCGGTCATCTCCTTTTCTTAGACGGTGTATCACCTCTTTGTATCATTCAACTTGTGACTCTCAAAGGCAATAGGATGTCCTTCTTGCATCAAAACCCCTCCAATGGCGTAGTTAGAAGCATCGGTGTGGACTTTAAACACCTTTGAGTAGTCGGGTAGTGCTAGTATTGGTCCTTTTGTGATAGCAGTCTTCAACTCATCAAAGGCCTTTTGACACTTCTTTGACCATTCCCAAGAGTGATTCTTCTTGAGAAAATCAGTTAATGGTGCAGCCTTGGCGGAGTATCCCTTGATAAACCTCCGATAGTAATTAGCCAACCCAAGAAATGACCTCAATTCAGATACTTTGTTTGGCGACTCCCATTCTTTGATAGCCTTCACCTTTCCTTGATCCATGCAGAGAGTTCCATCTTTAATGATGTGTCCTAAGAAGTGGACTTCATCCCTTGCAAAGGAACACTTTTTCTTCTTCACATAAAGATTATTCTCTCGCAAGATTTTGAACACAGTTCGTAAGTATTCTACATATTCCTCCAAGGTATTGCTATAGACAACAATGTCATCCAAGTAGACCACTACAAACCGATCAAGGTAAGATCGAAAGATCTCTTTCATCAAGGTACAGAAGGTCGCAGGAGCATTGGTCAAGCCAAAAGGCATCACCAACCACTCATACGATCCATACATCGTGACACACGTGGTCTTTAGGCTCATCACCATCAGCAATTCTCACTTGGTGATATCCTGACCGCAAATCCAGTTTTGAGAACCACTTGACTCTACCAAGTTGATCAAATAAATCGGCTATCAAAGGAATAGGGTATTTGTTCTTGATGGTTACCTTGTTAAGTGTTCGATAGCCGATTCATAATCTCAACGAACCATCATGCTTCTTTTGGAACAAGACTAGTGCGCCATAAGGTGCCTTCGATAGACGGATGAATCCAGCATCTAGAAAATCTTTAAGTTGCTTCTTCAACTCCTCAAGTTCTGGCGGTGCCATCCTATAAGGTGCTGAGACAGGCGGCTTTACTCCTGACTCCAATTCAATCTTGTGGTCCACCTTCCTCCTAGGTGGTAGTTGTTTTAGCAACTCGGGAGGCATCACATCCTTATTTTCTTCAAGGACTTCCTTGATTTTGGGAGGAACGTCTTCTCTTTCAAGTGTTGACTCCTCTTGTAATAGAGCTAAATATGTAATCTCCCCCTTCTTGAACCCTTTCTTAAGTTGCATAGCAGAGAACATCGGTGGTCCTCCAACTTTAGAGACTGTAGGGACCATGCATGGAGACCCTTTCTCCATGACGCATACTATGTCGTAGTATGGCATATGTATTATATTTGTCTTCCTTTGTAAATCGATCCCGATGACTATTTTGAAATCGTCCATGGGTGCTACTGAGAAATCCACAAGGCCCTTCCAAAAACCAAGAGTCATCTCAACCCACTTTACTACTCCCTTAAGGGGTTCACCCTTGGTATTCATGGGTTTAAACCAGCCATTCTTTTCGGTGATCTTCAACCCAAGCCTCTTTGCTTCATCAGGCATGATGAAGTTGTGCATAGCACCAGTGTCGATCATAGTCATGACGATTTTTCATTGATAAAGGCTTTAACATACATCAAGTCTTTCTTTTCTGCGGTGCTTGTCTCTTTGCCCTTCACAGCATTCATGAGTTGGATAGATCCAACACACTCATTTACTTGAGTTTGGACCTCTCGTTCCTCGGCAATAGACGCCAAAGTCCCTAGCTTGGGACAGTCCTTCATTTGGTGTAGTCCCTTGCACATAAAGCATCCTCCTTTGGGCACAAAAGCCTTCTTCTTTTCCTCATACTCTTTCTTTGAAGAGTATTTCCCCTCCTTCTTGGTTGAGAAACTCTTCTCCTTGTCTCTCCCACCTTTAGTAGAACTAGGTTTGGGGAAAGACTTAGGTTTAGAGTCTTCCTTATGATACTCAGTGAGTGATTCGGCCACCACGATGACTTCATCAGCATCCTTAACATTTCTTCTTTGTAGTTCTTGATTTGCCCAAGGTTGGAGTGTCCATCAATGAAGAAGAATAATGCATCCTCTGATGCTAAGTTGGGGATTTGAAGCGTAAGAGTAGTGAACTCCCTTACGTAGTCGCTAGTACTCTTGTGCTTCAACTCCCTCAATTTCTTCCCTACTTCATAAACCACATTCTCAGGGAATAATTGTCTTTTTAACTCCTTTTTGAAATCTTTCCATGTGGCTATGTTGCAAGTACCCTTTTCCATGTATACGCACTTTCTCCTCCACCACAAAGTAGCATTATCAGAAAGGTAGAGAGCTGCAGTGCGTACCTTTATTGCTTCTTCGATCACCTTTTGGCCTTCAAAGTACCTCTCCATTTGCTATAGGAAGTTCTCCACCTCTCGAGCGTCCCTCACGCCCTTGAACTCCTTTGACTTTGGGAGATCAATCTTTGTCATCTCCCTTATTATAATGGTTGGTCGAGATTTTGCCTTCTCGAACCAAACTCGAACTTTCTCAAATAGCTTCAAGGAATTCTCAAACTTCTCTTCGATTTGGAGCATGCTTTCTTTGAAAGCATCTAGTTTTCCCAATACGTAAGTCTCGAGGGTCTCCTTGTCATGTTCTATCATTTGGAAGCGCTCATCCACAGAGGATAGAACATTCTCCAACATAGAAACTCTCTCTTCTAAGAACTTAGAGTCCTTACCTCTAGGCTCACTTGAAGAACAGACCTTCTTGCCTCCCCATTGAGAAGGAATAACGTCCCTTCCTCTTTGAGACTCAACATGCTCCATGGTTACACTAGAAGCCATACCCACAAACCATTTGTGCTCCCTCTCGAACCTTGCTCTGATACCAAATTGTCACGGCCTTGGATACACTCCAACACTACCGTGCCAGCACTCGAACTTACTCAACCTCTTGAGCTAAGACCAAGTCAGCCTAACCCTCAAATACTTAGCAAGAAAGCTAAGAACACAAGAGAACACAAGAGAAATAAAGTTTTGGTGAAAAGAACACTTTATGGCTCAAGTGTTTGTTACAAATCACTCACACATGACTCACACACTAACTCTCACTCCCTATTTATAGCCATCAACCTCCTCAATGGATGGTTATGATTAAATATAATCAATGGTATAGATTAATCATCTAAAACCTTCATTACAAATAGCTATCATACCACCACAGCTTTCTAAATACTTCTAGATTATTTCATACTACTATTCATACTTCTATATACATCCACACTCTTCTAAAATATTTCATGATCTTCCAAAGTCTTCTAGAACCTTTTAGGATATTCCGAGACCTTCTAGGACATTCTAGAACGTTCCGAAACCATCTATAACATTCTCAAACACTCTAGAAAATTATACAAATACGATTAAATCTAACCTTCTAAAATTTACTGTTGACATTAGCCTCCTAGTATGTCTTTTATAACTATATTCTTAAATATTAAATTTTTTTTTTCTAAAGTTAGGAGTGAGACTCGAATCCGCGATTTTGAGGTAAGTATAGAAAGACTATGCTATATGAGTTATAGCTCATTGGCATCTTCTTAAATATTAATTGAAACAAAAAATCATTGTTGTTTGATTAAAATTATTTAAAAAAATTATTATACGTATCTTTTAACTTATTATTGAGCATTTAAGGTTAATTAAAAAATTTTAATTATTTTATTGATTATTATAATTTTATTAAATTTTTAATTAAATTTTTATATTTTCTTTCAATTAGATCTCTATACCA
>NC_029794.2:131028055-131036870 GCF_000816755.2 Arachis ipaensis
CATGCAACCTGCTGTTTAAGCAACAATACAGCAGAAAATTGAGGTCCATTATTATGTGAAGATGGATGGCTTTGCCACTGAATGATCACAATGCTATATCGCCTTTCAATGAGGAGAAACAACTGAAAATGCTTAGATTCTCTCAAGAGTAGAGTGTTAATGAATTTTCTTTATTTTCTTCATGTTTCATTTAATTTATAACCACAGATAAAACTCAGATTTATCGTGTCATGATGGAGAAGATTCCAAGTTAAGCAGACACATGATAAATGGCATTTCAATTTTGAATCCTTCAGCCTCAGGTAGTGAGTGGCTTGATAAGTTGATATCCTACACCTAATCTGCATTCCTTTTTCAGGGTCAAATATGTGGAGCCCTAACTCGCATGATGTGTCTTCCACCAAGTACTAGGATTAATGTAATCAAATTACTGTGACAAAGACATAACCGGTGTTGTTAACATAAAATGTACTCAAATATGTGTAATCTAGAGATTAGATCACACAAGATCAGACTTCTGTAACAGGTAGAAAGATATTAAAATTAACGGTCCCGCTACGTTACTAATAGCATATCTGCTAACTTCTTCCAACTCTTATTTATAACTATGTTTTATGAAAGTGTCTTCGTGGATGTGTCTAATAAAAATGTCTTTTTTATGGTTGTGTTTAATAGAAGTGTCTTTATAGATATATTTTTTAGATGTGTCTCTTTATATATGTATTTAAAATATAATAATTAATTATTATTGACAATAAATTGACAGATAATATGTTGATATCCTATACTTTTTCTAAAATTAAAGTAACAAAAGTTTTGTTGCTCTATCCAAGGGGGTCAATCAAAAACGGATTTACGTGTGTAATTTTAATAAAATTAAAGATATGAGGCAACGGAGGAAAAAATATAACAGGAAACTTAATTAATTTAAGTTGGTTTAGTGATTAATTCATTAGTCTTTTTAAATAAATATTTGAAATTTGAATTTTAATATTATGCATGCAGAAACCTAATCCATTGACCAATAACGAACCAATAAATGAAACTCTGAATCGTGACTATAGAAAACAAAAGAATGAAATATGGTAGGGAATTTGATTCTGGACAATTAACAAAGTGTTGGCAACTTGGCATAGATGCTATTTGAAAGCAACAGAAAGTGCACACACATCACACACGGGAATGTAGGTTCCACTTGCGTCCATCCAAGTCATTCAATGGAAGAAACACGGTTGACACCAATTTTGCTTCTTTGTCTCTTTTTTTAAGAGATATATTTGACTCAAATAAAAAAAATTGACACTCTATTATTAAGTAAAATAAATATTATTTCATTTTTTGACAGGAAATCCCATAATTATGTGATATACACCACCAATTTGTAATTTGTATGCTTAGGAACTTAGCAGAACAACGGTAGGAAATCTGGCTAGCACATCACATGCACACGTATCATTTATACACTTCAGTCTTAGCTCGTGCTTAACCAATCAAAATCTGCCACTCTACACAGCTGTCTTGTCCACAAGAGTTTAAGGCAGCTTTTGATTTATGTCTTTTTTAAAATAGATACACAGACACATAGATATTAAAGATATGAACACAGATTATTAATGTATACGTATTGTATTTAATAAAACATTAAATAAGATAATTAATTGTGTATTTATATATTAACATATTTATTCAAAATTTGTGTCTCAACAAACAAAATAAACATATACTAACGTGTCTATATCTCTTTGTAGGGAGTGGATCTTCTCCAGTGAAAAAAAAATTGGATGGTGTCAATTGTGATCTCTTACTTTTCATTATTCTCTCTCTCATTTTTAATTTTAATCCCACTTATAAAATTAAGAGTGAGAGATCACACTGTATTTTCTCAAGTGTTAAAAAAATTTGAGAGGATCCATTTCGTGTGTCTTTGAAACTAAAACGTTGCCTAAAAGAAAGCCAACAATAAATACAAAACAGTTCAAGGAAGAAAGGGAGAGACAATAAGAAGACAGCTATAAACTAGTTTTGGGGTCACATTCTCACATCACACTTGTTTGAAATATTTTTTTTGGTTTAAGTGGGTATCAAACCTACATGGGAAAAGGAAAAAACACTATCTTAGAGTTCTATACAATTGAGCTAGCCTTATTCAACACTTGTTGGATATAATATAATTTAGTTCCTTTACCTTAACTTTTGATTAAATCTTTTGGCTTCCAAGACAGTTTTAAATATCAACTATATGTTAGGAAATCTTAGTTGCTTTTTATTTTTTATTTTTTGAATTTTATAAAGATAAAAAATAGTAAAAATAATAAAATTCTATTTTTTATTTTTACTTCATATTTTTTCATAAAATTAAAAAAAATAGTAAAAATAAAAATAAAAACACAAATCAAGCGAATCCTTAATTTTCAGTCCAATTTCTTAATGCAATAGAATTTGTGACTACTGACTAGTAACTGAATCTTGGATTGCCTATTTGGAACACTAAAATCATAGAGATGCTCTTTGGACATTCAAGAATAAAAACTGATTATTCTACTAATTTTACATATAATATTTTAATAATTCATCCATTATTGGATAACATATGTATATCTCATTAAAATTCAATTCTAAACTATTTAAATAGATCAACTCAGCATTCTATATAAAATAAATACACCAAACATAACTCTTCAAAAATGGACATCCCATAAATTACAGAAAGAAAAAAAAAATCCTTGATTGGAATAATTGAGAGGGAAATGCTAGAATACATAAAAGCAAACGATAGTGAAACCAAAGAAGAAAGAAAAGAGGTGGCCTCGTCAGCTTCAGAGCGAAATAATACATGCATTTTAGTGAATGAATCTAATTTTAGTTCTAACTAACCTCAAAATTTACAACATGAACTAAGAAGACTCACATTTCCCCTTAGTCCCTTACTCAGCATTTCTTCCCAAAGATTTGGGGTTATGCAATGTTTCTACTTAATGTGGATTGATTACAAAGAAATTGTAGTGTACTATGTATGCATATAGGTGTTAGCATGGTTCATCTGCTGTGTAGACAGGTATTTGCCAAACTTTTGTGTTCTTTTTGGGATCATCGGTGAGGCTAAGATCCGTGTCATCTTCTTTGAATGTTCTAATAAACGTTTTTGCACCCATCATGATAAGCCTCTCCACCATGAATAACTCGTAATTGTTCTCAATCAAGGGATCCAGGAGATAACTGTAGTTTGAAGAATATGCCATTTTGTACCTGCAAATTTCAATTTGCATCATCATGAACATCAATATGACTGGGTAAAATCAAAGAACCAACCGCAATAGAATTGTGTTATATGTTCTTATAGGCGATGGAATGGAACACACTCACACTCCATCCATTGGATAGGGTGTGGACTTAAGTGATGTCCAAACTGCATATGAACACAACATTTTCACCGCAATAAGTGAACCAATAGAAAGCAGATACAACATATGATATATCCCAACTTAAGAGAAAATACCTAGTCTCATGTCTCGATGAATGCACACAAAGAAACAAACACACATACACACAAACACAGAAACATGCATGCAGATGAAGTCTTCAGTTTCACAGCTATGCAGATTAGTATGATACAGCTGTTGCACCATTTGATAAATCCAGATGTAATTCTAACCTAGAAAATGACACACATAAATCCAGTATGTAATGCACATCCTTTGATGGTTCCTGAGTGACAAGTATTTCATATTTATAACATCAGAAAATTGAAAAGATCAACATCATCCAGTGATCAACACAAATACTCTAGATTATGCCATATAGAATCATATACTATAATACCTTTAACAGATTCAATTTTCTAGGAACCCATATGCACAATAGAAAAGTTACCTGACAGCAAGTGGTGAAAAAAATCCAGGAGTCCTTTCATTTGAAGCAATAAATAAGGTTCTTCCAGGAGGGACCCACTTTGCGATTCTGCAGAGTATAAATTCCGCTCGTGTATCTCTGTCAAGGTGAGGATGCAGGCTCCTTGCTACTCCAAATCTGTCCTTCCTGGTTTTTATTTTATCCCCACGACGAACATGTATGGCATCATATTCACCAAGTTGTGCTTTGATCTGTGACCAGTAAGCAGGTCAGAAATTGAACAGTGTCACATAAATGAAATATGCAAGCAGGGATTCAAGAAGAATCTAGACAATAACATCCAACCCTTTGCATGATTTGAAAATTTTCACAAACAAACTTCTCACTCACTCACCCTAAATCTTAAATTCTCATCTATAACCTCTCAAAAGGAAGAGAAAAGGTGTATTATAAAGCAATGAAGACATTTGGCCACAGAACACTGTAGGCACACTCTAAAGTATATTATAAAGGACTACCATTACAGTAATCTATTATTCAAGTAATAAACATCTTACAAAATATGAAAATTCAACGTATCTAGCATGAGAAGTTTACCAAACTTAAAGAGAAACTTTAAAGAGATTGCGTGTCAGGTGGACCTTTTCTGCTGCATCTCTTAGTTTATGTGCTGCCATTGATGGCAGAAACGAGTATGGCAACATTATAGCACTACGATTGTTTCGATCCTTGCATTCCATAAACCTGAAACACCATCATTACTCATATATCTCAGGAAAATTGGAAATTTTCAGAAGAATAATTTCTACTGAAAAGTACTAATTAAGTTCCCAGATAACTGCCAAATATTAGGAGGAATCCTGTATGTACATGGTCTCATAACATAAATCCCTAGCCATGATTTTACAATCAATAATCAAAATTGCACAAAATTCTATATTAAACATACGTCATAACCAAACAGGGTTGGCTGACCTACCAAGAAAGAGGGCTAGCGGTTCTGTTGATAAGCAACAGAGTCGAATAGCGACTATCTTGTTTAAGCTCGAAGCGGCTAACACCCTGCACATGTGCAACTCCCCTGGCTCCCAGCTTCATGGTCGTTTCCAGAACACGATACCACTCCTTTGAATTGTCCAAAATCACAGGAAGAGTCTCGGACATCCTGTCCACGTCATACAAAGAGTCCATGGCGCAAGAACTCCCTGCCCACCTAAGCAATGCAACATAAAAATAATAAGAAAAGAGAAAATATAGGGAGTCAATGGAATATTTGTACAATGTGTACAATGGATGTTTAGAGATGTCCAGTTCAGTATTAGAGATATAACCATGAGTGTTATCTTTTCCATCAACTAAACTTTTTGGATGATTGGTATCATGACATGGTATCATAACATGGAATCAGAGCTTTAGATCCAAAAGGTCAAGAGTTCGATCCTTGGTGAACCCAAAATCAGCTTAAGCTTTTGGGATGAGATGTTTATTATCCCTAGTACTCGGATAATTATTCTGGATAGTATGGATGATATTTATTTTTAATTCATATAGCACATTATACACATTATACAAATATTCCATTGGTTTATGGCAGGACTCGAAAAGGGAACAACAAAAACACAATTGCAGATGTAACCGTTTCTATAACTGAATCATGATAGCAAGAGCAGCTGCATCAATGAATTGAGTAATGAGAAAGAACTCACATTTCCTCTGAAGTAGCATTGGCAAGAGAATGATGAAGGATCCCTTTCTTGTTGTGTATGGGGTTGATGCACATCCTAGACGGCATAACAAAGGTTCTTTGGAGGAAGAAGGCTTCTTCGAGGGCGCAGCGGAGGCTTGATTCCTGGTGGCCCAAACCCTCGCAGGAATCGCAGTGTTTTCCGGGGCAATCGATTCTGTGGCCCCAATATAGGTACTTCCGGTGTTGCGGAGAATTGGGATTTGAAGAAGTGGTGGAGAGGAGAGAGAAGATGAGGAAGATAATGGCAATGGCGGTGACTGTTGCTGCTAGCACCAGGATCGGGGATCTCGCTGATTTCGTAGCTTTCGATTTCGAGAACCCTCTCTGAATTGCCATCTTCACTCAAGCATTCTCATCAACGCTTTTGGATCTATCTTCACTTGAGTTATGAGTTTAAGATATGATTTAAAAAACATGTTTAGATTATATTATAATTAATAAAAAATACTATTTTTTATTTCAAAAAATATATTAAAAATTTAATAAATAATAATTTTATAAAGTAGACTAATATTTGTTGAGACAATAGATAATTTTAATGCATTGATAAAGTAGTAAAGCAAGAATACAAATAAACGATTGTGTAATCAATATAATACATGTAAATTGGTAATTATCTTACACTTTTTTTTTTTATGGAAGATGGAAAATAGAAGAAAAAAAATAATAAGAGAAAAGAAAATAGAAGTAAAGAAAAGGGTAAAAAACAGAAATAAACCAAGGGAAAAAATAATTTACGTGAATAAGTCAAAATAAAAATTGCTTCATGAATCCACCAATACACATTTATATGTAATTCGAACCAGCTTGATTCGAATTCTTTTGTTAGCTTTAATTAAATATTTTGTTAGCTTTTTTTTAACGTATGAAATAAAATATATTTTTTTATTTTTAAATTATTAATTTTTTTAATAAAATTTTTAATAAAATTTTTTTAATAAATTATTAATTTTTTAACAGCACAATTCGAATTATACCATGAATTACTGTGTGTAATTCGAACCAAGCTGGTTCGAATTAGTGTGTGCGTGTGTTTGTGTATAATTCGAACCAAGCTGGTTCGAATTATGTAGAAATGGAGTTCGAACTAAGCTGGTTCGAATTATATATAAATGTATATTGGTGGATTCATGAAGCAATTTTTGTTTTGGCTTATTCACGTAAATTATTTTCTTCCTTGGCTTATTTCTGTTTTTTACCCTAAAGAAAATAAGAGAAAAAGTTGATTTTTTTATATTGTTTGGATAAAGAAAAAATAGATAAAAAAAAGAAAAAAATCATAACTAAGTAAAATTACATTAATATTCTTCATTTTTCTTTTACTTTTTTTAACACTATGGATAAATTAGTAATTTGACTTTCATTTTAAAGTTAGAATATATACCTATTTTGGTCCTCAAAGAATTTCAAACTGGACGCTTTAATCTCTAACTAAAATTAATTATTTGATTGGTCCCTAACAATTAATTCTGTCAGTCACTTAGATCCTTTACTCCGTTAACTCTAACGGAGGACAAAATAGTCCATGACAACTCTAACAGGGGACAAAATGGTCATTGACAACTCTAACAAGGGACAAAATGATCCCTGACCCCTCTATTCGAAAACGACACTGTTCTTTCCCAATTTTTATCATATCTCGCATAACCCTAACATTCATACTCTCATTCTTCACCTTCACAGTCTTCTTTTCCATCTTTTCCTTCCTTCTCTTTAACTCCAAGATTAAGCTATGGTGTAATTGTCACACGTATCGAACCTACCTCAATATGTTATGGACTACACACTTCCTAAATCTTTGTGACTGGTACATCCACCTCCTCTGCACTTCACCCACCAAAAGCATCAACTTCCACGTCTTCGATAACATCACCTCCAACCCCGACACGTCCACGACATCCTCAAGATTAAGTTCCATAACTACTCCAAGGGCACGCCTTTCTCCACTCTCAGACAAGCAATATAGATTGTTGGACATTAGGATATCATGAGAAGATTCTCCTTCGACATCATATGTGAATTGAAATAGACACTGAGTGCTTCATTCCTTCTTTTCCAAAGTCCAAGTTGGCAGACAGTTTCGACCTCGCATCCAAGCTATCAGTACAACGAGCAATGTTGCCGTTGCCGCTCATATGGAAACTGAAGTGATTACTGAACATTAGTTCGGAGAAGAAGCTGAAGAAAGCGATCGGAGTGGTGGACAATGTGGTCATAGAGATGATAGGGCAGAGGAAGAGGGAGATGGAAACGACGATGACGGGTCTTAACAAATCAGACTTGCTGTTTAGATTCATAGGATCCATCGAAGACGATAACTAGTCGAGAGACATAGGCATTAGTTTCCTGAGTATGAATTGGTTGAGAACAAGTTGAGGATTTTTTCTTGTGAACATTAAATTTATAGAGTATGCATTGTGTAGTTTGAAGTTACAGTGTTAGACTGCTAATGTTATGCGAGATATGATTGAAATTGGGAGAGAACATTGTCGTTTCCAAACAGAGGAGATCAGAGACCATTTTGTCCCCTGTTAGAGTTGTTAGGGACTATTTTGTTCTCCGTTAAAGTTAACGGTGTAAAGGACCTAAGTGACTGATGAAATTAATTGTTAGGAATCAACTAAGTAATTAATTTTAGTTAGAGACTAAAATGTCCAGTCTAAAATTTTTTGAGGACCAAAATGAGTATATACTCTTAAAGTTATCATCCATTTTCATGGCAAGTTTGAGAGGAAAACTTGGAGGTGGTCCCATGCAACTATTTTTCCTTTCCTTCCAATTTTCATTGTCATTCAATCAATGAAAAATGAACTTTTTCTTGCATTTTTCTTCTTTACATTTTCCTTCCTTGCATTTTCTATTAATCCAAACAGTGCATAAATAATAAATTTTAAATTTTTAAAAATAATTTATTTTTATACTTTTTAAATTAAATATTAATTTTTAATAAATTAAATATCACTTACCGTTGTGAAAACTAGTAATTCTTCTATTAAGTAATCCACTAACAATATCACATAAGATACTACAGATATATATTAATGGATTAAATAATTTTTTTCCTATTTTCAATCCTAAATTTAATTTTTTAAATTTTTATTTATTAAAAAAATTATAAATTTTGAATGGTATTTTTTGTTCAAGCTGTTTAAGCTGTGATTTTAATATCCGTAGTTTCTTAAACGGCTAACGATTAAACCATACTGTCCATTTTCCACC
>NC_029794.2:131036895-131037442 GCF_000816755.2 Arachis ipaensis
ATTATAATATGAAAAAAATAAAATAATATTTTATTCTCTAATATTTTAATTAAATTTTAGTTTAGTCTTTAATATTTTAAATGTCTTATTAAAATTGAATGCTATTAATTTTTTAATATGCAACTTGTTTGTATCAAATTTAATAGTGAGATAATAATAAACTCGTGAAACCTTTTTAGAATTAAAATATAACGTTGAAAAATTTTTGAAACTAAAATAAAATATTTAAAATATTACGAATCAAATTAAAATTCGATCCACTAAAATAATACTTTATCCTATAAAAAAACTGATATGAGCTTATCTGAGCTTTGCATCCAGTATCCACTAGTGGATGGCAATTCTCAACCTGATTTCTAAACAGTGGATTTCAAGGAACAATGAGTTTTTATGAAGAAGCCAAGTTCTCTTCAAGAATGTTGTAATTATGACCAATTTTCTCTAGAAAGAATTTCTTTCAACTTCTTAGCCATTCTTTTCTTTTTCTTTCTTTCTTTTTTTTTTATCAATTTTTAGTTTTATTTTTTAATATTAATTCTCTTGCAAA
>NC_029794.2:131037511-131046121 GCF_000816755.2 Arachis ipaensis
AAATCAAGTACTCCACGGTGCACTTGAAATGTTTCCTATATTACTTAGTTGTGAAATACGTGTAAACGTTGAACTGTTTGTTGGTATGATGAAGCTGACACAACATAATTAAGCAGAGTCCACTCGCAAAGGAAGAAACTTTGCCATGCTTCTTTTGTGAAGAAACAAGGGACCATTGAAGCAACTACTTCTCTGTGCTCTCTGCCTTGACCCTACTCCTATTATGCTTCTTTGAAAATGAAAGGGATGTTCTAAAGAAGCATGCACACAAAAGTTAAATCAAACAATTAATGAGTATTCAATTCATACAGCTAAGGAATCTCATGATATTACTGGACTCGTTTAAAGACATCATGAAAGGGATGTTCTGTCATTTGTTGTTCTCTACTAACAAAATGACCATGAACAATGCTGGAAAAATATGATGTTTTAAAGCAACTCACTGAATTGGCAAGAGTTTATTGAAAAGTGGCAAGGGTACAC
The DNA here is from genome assembly GCF_000816755.2 of Arachis ipaensis. NCBI lineage: Eukaryota > Viridiplantae > Streptophyta > Magnoliopsida > Fabales > Fabaceae > Arachis > Arachis ipaensis. Next base: position 131,037,995 of record NC_029794.2, read on the forward strand.
AAGGGACAAACCCAAAAAACACTAACTCTTTTTTTTTTTTTTGTAGAGTAGTTCCTCTAGTCTTTTAAGTACAATCAGTGCTCTACTTTCATCTGTACAACTTACAAGCTTCTAACTCCCAGCACCACCAACCACTGACCAGAGTTAGAAATAGCATTGAGGAAAAAGGGTTTGTTTTTTATTGCACAACTCTGGACAGAAAGATGCTGCATATAATAGCTTCAGCAGCAAGCATCAAACTTTTAGGCATGAAGGATCCATCTTTTTTGCAGTCAAGATCAACACTATCATCTTCTGATGGTGTTTTTTCCTCATGAGTCATGCATTCAAATCCCCTAAAGATTTATGGCCAATGATGGCAAGAAAAAAATAATAAAGACCATGTATTAATTCGTGTCAAGCTTTGTGAAATGTGCGAGAAGAAGCTCCGTGCAGAAGCCTGACGAACCCCAGGAAACTAAGCTTCCCATCCGAGTGTCTTATCCAATCTTGGAGTACAACATGGACGGGTACTGATGGACTAAGCCCAAGTTCCTGGAACAAATCAAATTACAAAGTTTGGTATTAGTACCATTATGCATCTTGTAGATAACTTGCTGATCAAGAATATGATCAGAGGTATCTAACTCATGAAAAAATTCGAAAGAGTTAACAGGAAAAGCAAGGGAAAAAATCATCACAAGGACTTGTAGAGCGGAACAATTATAACCAGCAATTTGAAATCCAATTGTTTTATAAATCACTCTTGGGAATCATTAACATTGCCAGGATCAAGAGATATTGGTAAATGATGACAATTGATATTGCACAAATGGAATAATACCGAGGCTAGCTCTTCAATCATGATTGGCCTATTTCCATCCTTTTCGAACAGCTCATAGGCACGCCTTGCATGGTGTTCCCAGGTCTCCATTCCCTCTAGCTGATGCACACTTATAGCAGCAGCACAAAATTCCTCGAAATCTAATTTCCGATATTGGATTGAACTAACCTGAGAGATGATCAGTAACAATTCAGTCTCTGGTAAAGCAGAATCAAAAATCAGTATGAGGAGCTACAATTCTTCATAGACTTACCATGCTCACGTAATCTAAGACCCGAGAATCCTTTGAGGCATCAGTGGCACACCTTAAAACACCCTGCAAATATAAATGTTAGTGGCAGTGAAAGTTACTTGGAAAAGCAGGGCAAAACCTTATATAATACATGCTCACCGTCTTGAAATTCTGCATAGAAATTGTCCCATTTTTGTTTGGTCCTAACTGAGTAAATTGTTCTCTGAGATAAGCTAGCTGCACTAATGTTAATGTCTTTGCAAGGGCCTGGAAAAATGACAAAACTTTAATCATGATATGCATGTCTTCAAAAGGAATTGCTGAAGGTTATATCGATAAACTTGAATATTGCTTTTTCAAATAGTAAAAGAAAATTTATTAGATGAGACAAGAATAGTACAAGAGAATAATGATGATGATATGCACTAATGCACATAAAGAAAGCTCTACTACTTCTAAATTAGCTAGATTAGATTTCTAAGATTCTCTCCATTTCATCATTACCTTAATTAATCTCAAATCAAGTTTACAGCACATTTAACAATGAAAGTAGGTAATCACCAGGTAAAGAAATCCAAACTCCACAATGAGATATAACAATGAATGAGAAAAACAAAAGCAACACTGAGTGATTGTACACATTACATACCCCTAACGCCGATTTACGTAAAGATGATGAGCATATATAAGCTTTAACTTGCTTGGGGATTATCATGTCAATAGGTATCTTCAAATCATCGCAATGATTCGCCAGCCACGGATGACCTAAGCATAAAATCAAGCTATAAGAAAGAGAATTCACAACACTATAGGGGAATAAATTAAATACCAAATCCGCCATCCAGAGTGAATAGAAAACATACTGAGTGCCTGAGCTGCAGTTAGTCTTTTACGATAATCCTTGTTCAACAGCCTCTTTACAAAATCTATTGCATCAGCGGATAAAGAAGGCCAAGGAGCTTCATCAAAACTTGGATCTGCCTTCAGGACAGCTCGAAATATGCCAGATTCCGTCCGTGCCCAAAACGGTCGACTTCCACATAAAAGAATATAGGCAATTACACCAATGCTCCACATATCTGCTTCTGTCCCGTAAGATCTATGCAAAACTTCAGGAGCTACATAATATGCGCTTCCAACAATATCATTCAACCTCTCATCTGCAAAAACTTCCACACTTAGTGCTGATTGCTTTATCTTTTGTTAATAAATCAGAATACATAGGAAAAAGGCAACTGGCCTGACCTGGCTTCACATAGTCGGAGAGTCCAAAATCAATCGCCTTCAGAGTGGAATTCTCTTCCTTAGAAGCAAAAAGAAAATTCTGTAGCAGAAAAATCAACCTTGATAATTAAAAAGGGAGGTACAACATGGCAAAATGAAAGAGCAAGAGAATAACAAGGCTTAATCATACCAATGAAAAGAAAATGGCACATGGATAACCAGCAAAGTTAACACAACTAAAAATCATCATTCTGTGACCTTGGTCACTAGTTAATCCCAACAAGCTAAAAATCAATTAGATATCAGTTAATCACCTCTGGCTTGAGATCACGGTGAACAACACCCTGCAGATGACAATAGGCTACAACACTCAATATCTGAATCATGACAACCCTGGCATCCTCTTCTGAGTACTTTCCACCTCTGTCGATCAGAATTTAATATAATATGGTTAACAGCAAGAGAAAAAATAAACAAACCAGAATGCCACTTCCTAGTTTCTTTCTGGTTTGTGGCACAAAAAAATGAAATTTGAAAAAATTGAGATTGTTTACCTGGAAAGAATCTTATCTAGCAGTTCGCCTCCTTTGCATAACCTGAACATCATGGGTTACAGTAGAATGTGAGCTCCAAATCAGTTGAGGGTTGATGCACATTTATGGAAGTTTTGCTTCCCTCATCACACTAGTTTATCTTGAGATTATAAAATTGTGAGCTTAATTCATAACAGAAGTTAAAGCAACAGGTAATATGAACTTACTCCATAACTATATAAACATTGTCATCATCTTCATAGGCTTCATAGAATTGTACCAGGTTTTTATGCCCGGTTAAAGCTCGCAATATCTTTACTTCTCTCCTCACATCCTCAATAGCAATTGCAGTTGTCATCTGCCATACATGACCCCATTTTCATAAGAACAAAGAGCAGACTATTGAATATCAACAACAAAGTCAGACAACTGATTAAACCATAACCGTTGCATGATACTGGAATGAAAACAAATCAAACTTCAAAAGAAAAATGATGTCATTAATTAATATAAGAAAAGTGCTAGAGTAGTCCACTAAAAATATACAATCATACATATCTAAAATTCAGAATTTTGCCTAGTAAAAATTAATCCTGGAAAATCTTCAGAGAGAACAGAAAGCATGAAATTTTCATAAACAGTATCCATCGGCCATCACAGAACAGCTACACCGACAAACTCTACAAAAACAAACCATGTTCCTCAAATATCAACATCCCATCAATAATGCAGTGTCGGTATACCACAAATCAGTTGAAAAAAAAAAAGGTTGCATCCTTCAGTACTTCCATAACAATATGCACAAGGTAACTCATCATCGTGTAACTAACACACAACTCAAATTATAAAATACAATAAACTTAGAAAAAGACAGTTAACAAAACTCTAAAAACATGAAACTCAAGAGAACCAACCAAAAACCAAAGCTTCAACAATAAAAATAAAAATAAAAATGAGACCTTTGCTTTTGGGATGACTTTGACAGCAACCTCATGGCCCTTGAAGGTTCCTTTTTTACCCTTGGCAGAGCAAGTGTACCCAAAATGGCCACGCCCCACTTCTTCCCCAAGCTCATAGTGAACCAAAAACTGCTTAGAGAACCCAAAGCTCTTGTCTAATCCAACCTCACACTCACTCCCTTCAGGAATTGATGCCTCATTGGGCTTCACAGAGCCATGCCTCCTTGCAAGCAAAGCCCTTATGTGCTTTGCCGGAGAAGGAGGAGGGAATGGCCTCTTGAAGATCCTCAAAGGTGTTGAACTCACACTTGAAGGATTTGAACCTGGTGCAGGTGAGTTCTTGAAGAAGCTTGGCAAAGGGCTTGGGCTGAAAAATGGGAACTTTGATGAGGGTTTTGTGGTTTGGGAACTTGGTGTTGGTGGTGGCAGTGAAACAACCACACCTTTCTCATCAATGAATGATGAAGGGTCTTCCCCTCTTCCTCCTACTCCTCTCTGTGAGGTTTCAATGGGTTTTCCATGGCAGAGTCCCATGAGGGGCTGAAAACCAGAAGCAAAATCCAAAATTGGTAGCTGAACAGTGAGAAAGTTTAGATTTTTTAGATCAGTTGGAGAAGAAAATGAACTACTTAGAGTGAGGAACCCAACAAAAAAATGAGAGCTTTTTCTGAAGCTGTTAAAACACCTGGAAGAAGAAAAAAAAAAGGTCTTTTCTTCCTTTCTGGGTTGATCAATGAAACCCAGAAAAGATCAGAAAACTTATCATTTCAATTGTAATAAAGATGAGAGAAATTTAAGAAGCTAGGGATATTATTGATAATGTAAAATCATGTGAAGGAAAAGGGAACAGAACAAGGCCTTCTTGTGAGTAAGTAAAGAATAATAGAGAGGAAACACCACCAAGAATTCACCTAAAGAACAAGCAATATCTGTGAGTAGAAGAGGCAAGGAATATGATGCTGCTAATAAGAGTAATAGTAGAAGCAGCTTATACCAAATAGAACTTGGTTAAAAATAACAAATAAAATTAGAGAAGAATGCAGAAGTGGCAAGGAAGAACCCCAAAAAAAAAGGGCAAAAAAAAAAGAAGGATGAAAAAAAGTGAGGCAAAGATGCTTAGCAGACTCTGCAAGAAAAAGAAAAAGAAGACTGAAAAAAAAAAATCCAATCTTTCTTTTGCTGCTTTATGTATTGTAAGCCTTCTTTTTTAAATTTTTAATTTAATTTTTTCTATGAACTTAGGAAGAGAAAAACACACTTTATTGGAGAGGGTAGTGTTGGTTTCTTCCTTCTAATAATAATAATAGTAGTTAGTGGGGTTAGTTTTGGATCCTTCCAGCCTGTCCTTATTGATCCCAAAAAACAAACCAAGATGAATACTGTATACATTTCATTTCATACTCAGAACTTTGTAATATGATATGTTAAGGAACTAATAATCTATTTATTTTATGTATTTAAGTTCTGAACTTTGACCTCACTTTGTAAAGCTATGAAAAATTGTCTTTTACTGCTTTTAAAAATTAAAATAAAAAATAATTATTAGTTTTTAATGGCAGATCTATTTTTTTGTTGATTACCAATAAAGAACAAATTAAAGCTGAATGCATATGTTTATTTGATGAGTTATTTTTTCATGTAGCAATTTTTTTTTCTCTATGATTATGTCGGAGACATATTGCAATCTTTATGAATATAAATTTTTTTATTTTAGGACATCAAGTTTTGTATTACTGTTACTACTACTAACATGCATGTAAGAAGTTGCAGATAGAATGTTCCAAGCAAAGAAATATAATAAACTTCATGTCAGAAAAAACCATGGACTACATTCCATATACCTGTAAACCAAGAACTGGATTTTATTTATTTATTTATTTTTTTGGTTTAAGAACTTTAAAAGGGGAAGCTTTCAAGGACTTACAATGATTACATAAATATATAATTTAGATTTAAAAAAAAAAGTGCCTAATAAGCTACCAATGATATACTCCTGTAATCACTTGTTAACAAAACTCCTATAGTTATTTGTCTATATATTTTGTCATATTTTTGTGTCTTTTATTTATATTGTCACCTCCGCGTTTAATCAAATAAACTAACCACAGAAACTAAAATGGGCATCTTATAAATTTAACTAAACCAATATATTCTATAATATACTTTGCATCATATTAATAATGTGCACAAATGATGCACTGTGTATTGTTGTATTTGTTTTTGAAAACAGGATAAGACAAGACACTGAAAACGAAATACAAATGATAGAAATATAAAATTTTGTGTTCTTATATCCTATTTAGTGATAAAGTAGAACAAATTATAAAAATCTAATTTATTCTTATTTTTTTTTCATTCAAAAAATTTGAGACGAAAAATATAATAATAAAAATATAATTATAAAAAGTTAATAAAAAAATAAAAATAAAAAATAAGTTGTATTTTTTGTTAGTATTTTTGTGTCTTTTTGGACACAAAATACACTAATTCAATATCTTTTGACACATTATCTCTATTTATGTCTTTTCTATCAAACATAATTTTGTGTATTTGTGTTTCTATTTCAATGTTATGTCTCTCTAAACAAAGCCAGTAGTTTTATTCATTCATTTGACATTTTGAAGCAGTGTTTGAAATGATAAATAAATGAATATAATTTTGAGTTTTGCACATTATATTGCTGGATGCAGGTGACCTAACTTCCACAAAAACACATACAATAACGTTGAATATTAAATCATATCATCGTCCAATAAGAGAAAATTTCAAGTTGCTTTAATTCTCTCACTGCATGTTTCCTTATCTCAAGCTCAACTTGTCAATCACTACTTTTCATATAATATAGTATATGTTTCGTTTAATTCTTTCGTATGCATCAAAATTCCCACCAAAATATAATTTGAAGAAAGGTTTATTATAAATTTAACCTTGCTAGATTATTAATTTGAACTTTGTAAATGAAGAACTAATTATATTATTAATCCCACATTAGTTTCTGGCTGTCAAAGGGGACAGTATCCGCTACATGAGCCGCATATTATTATTAGCAATTTATTAGCATTGTCAATACAATAAATCCGCCCTGTATATATTAATTAGCAGAATTAAATTAGTGCTTTTAACATGAATAATTATATATATTAAATTGAAAATAAATAAAAAATGTATTCTACTATTTTCTAACTAGAAAAACAAAAAAATTAAAATTTATTTTATTTAATATTTATTAATTATTATTTGGGTAAAGTATATTTTTTGTCCCTAAAATTTAACAAAAGTTTCAAAAATATCCCTAAGTTTTATTTTGTTTCGATTTTGTTCCATAAGTTTTTTATTTGCATCAAATATACTCCTGACGGCTAATATTTCAAAGAATTTAAGACCTATTCAACAATAATTTCATAAGAACAACCCCTCAACACAAGCAAATCAAGCACAATTTTCATACATTATTGTTAGATTGGCCTTAAACTTTTTGAAAATTTAGCCGTTGATGGTATATTTGATGCAAATAAAAAACTTTTGGAACAAAATTAAAATAAAATAAAACTTAAGGATATTTTTAAAAATTTTGCCAAACTTCAAAGACAAAAAATATATTTTACCCTTATTATTTTTAACATTTATCATAAAATTAATAAATATTAAATACAATAAATTTTTTTTTAATTACCAAATATTTCCGTTGTCTAACTATGGAAAAAACCCTATGACTTCAATAATGCAAGTAATTAAGTCAACATACATGTCCACTCAATTTATTTTGATTAATTGGATTTTTCATGCAACTATTAAATGTGTACTTCTTATGAGTATGGTTATAATAATTTCACCATATGTATGTCTACATGTGTCACATGCATTTGATTACTATTTGAAAATAGTAATCTTGCTACAAAGTTGGTGCACCTACTTTTTAAGCTCCTACATAAAGACTTCATAAGTATAAGCTGACAAGCTAGATAAGGAAAAAGAATAGATAGTAGAAAGAAAATTAAATTTTCAATCATAAAACTATATAACTCAATTCCAATAATCCAATGTATGACTTAGATAATAAGCATTGCATTGCATGTCCTTGATGATGAGTAGTATCACTTTATTCTTCTTAACTACTATTCTAGTTTGTTAGGGGGTACTTTACCCTTAATATACCTTTTGAGTCCTTTATATCATGAATCTGATTCCCATATCATCGATTATAGTAATATTTAAAGAGAGTTTAGAAATGTTATTTTGAATAGTTTATAACTATATAAATTACATATTATTATTTAGTTCTAGAAATGAGACAAAAATATAAAGACAAGAAATAAATAATATGATCATTTTTTGTTTTATTGTTTTGTTTTTTCT
>NC_029794.2:131046150-131046544 GCF_000816755.2 Arachis ipaensis
AATAATTATTCCATAAGATAACAAATTTCCTAACAAAAAAATAAAAATATATTTTTTTATTTTTTATTTTCCTAAAACTGGTTAACTTTTCTATTGATATTTTTTCTTTGAGTTAACAAAATATGCCTACATATATAACACGTTAAATTGTTGATTTGTCTATTAAATACAAACTAAAATTGACTGATTTTTTTTTTGTTATTGAGAGTCTTATTATCTTTTGAGAGTAATTGTTAAGAGTCGTTTTAAACTTTTTTTTTCTATTTTTATTAACGTTTTCATATAAATTGACTAAATTTAGTGTGTAAGAATTGAAAAATATTAATAATTTTTTAAATCTCTTTACTGTTGCTTAAAAAAATTGTTAACATATTATATTATTATGATTATATTA
>NC_029794.2:131046554-131048006 GCF_000816755.2 Arachis ipaensis
AATAGGTAATAAAAAAATTGATGCAATATTTTATTTATATATAAAAAAATGAAAATATTTATATCAACTAAATAAGTAGATATAACATCAAAGATTTAAAGTTTAACATTTTAGAATAACTAGTAACAAATAGATAACATTAATAACAACAATTAGCAATATCATTCTTATTAATGTGTATATCTTTTATTCAATTTTATAAGCAAAAAAAAAACTAATATTTATCAGTTTTTATATATAGTAAATTTGGCCAATGTATATAAAAAAATAACAAAAAAAATCTTAAACAGCTTGATAGTTATCCAAAAAAAGGGCTTCCAACAAAAAATTTGTCAATCTTAACTGATGCTTAATGAATAGATCAACTAATTAACATGTTACATAAATATGCTTTGTTAATTCAAAAAAAAATTAACAAAAAAAATAACCAATCTTACACAATTAAAAATAAAAAACTAAAAAATACATTTTTTTATTGAGACTTCACAATCTTTCAAAAAAACTTATCGGAATGAATATTCACCCTTTATTATAAGATGGCTATATATCCAAATACATTAATTAAACAAGCTTCGATGATGATGGCATTTAAACACCAATATCTTATATAAGCATGACTTATTTTGTAGGGCAGCTTTTCGGGTATATATCAAGCATCAAATGCACTTTTGTTTTTGTATGGTAGGATCTATATATGTGAATGGCCCTAAGCTTTTATGACATTTAAATTCTGTGTTCGCCATTTCTTCCAGCCATTACAAATAATACACAAAAAGAAACTCCATTTATCTTAATAAAGTTAAGGAGAATAGTATATATTCCTTGAGCACCAAGCTTTTACTATATGCTCTTTCTTTTCTTTTTTCCATTACTTAATTTGATATAACAAAAAAAAAAAACAAAATCTTTCAGTTATTATTACATATTATTTCTTTTTTCCGTTCGAAGAAAACGAAAAGTCTAAGGTTTGAAAATTTGGGCCTCGGTTAAGGAGATGTTGATTTTAATTATACAATACTATTATTATTATATTAACATATGCACTATGAAATTGGGATATGTATTTTAAGAATAATAAATTAAAATATTTCTGTCCAGTGAGGCTTAGCTTGGTGATAGCAAATTAATATTGCATCATTATTATTCAGTCAGGTTGTCATTTTGCAACCAACACATGATTGCTTTTGATTTAATTTGTATGGTAGTTAAGTCACCCTCAATAGATAATATAATAATGAGAAGCTTCTATATATATTTTTTGGTTCACAATGATATTCTTTAATTCGACATGCTAAGAATAAATTTGTTATCAATTTAGACTCTATTTAAAAAATTGTCATTAGTTAATAAATTATTATATATATAAAATAAAATTTAAACTTTTAACATTTATTTAAACAGACAAATATATTGATTAGTGATTACTAAATCAATTTAAATTAGTCAAAAACT